>NC_090919.1:3374301-3519721 GCF_040956055.1 Brachionichthys hirsutus
CCGTAGCGCTGAGGTGGTCCCTGGTGTGGTGGTCGACGGGGGCCTGGGTGGAGGGGTGGTTGGGGCTGGCTGGGTAGGAATCAGAAGTCATTGACCTGTTGGGACAAATGCGAGCGGTTAGGTCAGCGAGACAGCATGAAAACAATAAAATAATATACTTCTAGAGTTCCAGTCTTTTTTATGTTCGTCATGCATTATTATTACACACAACGTAGAATGCATGTAGAAATAAATCTAACAAAAATAATTATTAAATGTAGCAGCCATGAACATAAACATGAACGGTAGTGGTGTTAATATTTTCAATTTCACTCTGCTTTTCCATTCATCACATCTCTTCTCATAATCTATACTGTTGAATCTACAATGAATTGTAAAACAACATGTTTTCAATTACCTTGACCAGCAGAGGGCGGCATAGAGCTTTAATCCTTCATGCTCTAAATATGTGGCACTAATAGACTCGGACTGGAGGTGTAACAGAACTCATGCACTCTGAAGTAGTTATAGTATGCCAACGCTGTTTATATCTTAAGGCAGAGGACACTCCAGTCAGCTTGTGTGTATGTGTTCACCTGTTATCAGGGGACAGGGAGCCTTCTGAGGACATGCCGTGGTAAGGGGAGGGGGTAAGCCTGGCATCTGGCCTGAACTCCTTGTCGTAGGCCAGGACGTTCCACTCCTGACGCCGGTTACGAGCCTTGCGGACCTTCAAAGAGCCAACGTACCATTAGGAATGCGAAGAGGCACTCGAGAGTGTTTCACCGTCTTTACTTATTAAATCGCTTCAATGCGTTTTAATAGCGGATGGATTGGAGCCGGTAAGCGACCTCCACGCTGGCCTGCGTCTCCGCTCTTTAATTCTACTCTTACAACGTTCACAGCTGGCTCTTTTATATTGGCTTCGTCTTAAGCGCCCCTGCAAATTCACTCATTCAACCTCAGCTAATTGGCAGCATTCATCGCAGGAGCAACGCCTCCATAGGGTGTCCCAAAAAGCTCTGCAGTTTCTTGGAGTATGACTGATTAAGCCTTATTTGTGCAACAATTTAGACTTCCTCTAATTGGCTAGTTTATTGCGAAAACCCCCCCCAATGTATAAGATACTTGCGAGGTTAGCTAGCGAGTGTGTTTTTCATGCTAAATCCTCACTGACCTTCTTCACCTCTCTTCCCGGGTCCTCGACCTGCTTCTGCTGTTCCTGAATCGGAGATAAAAAGGAGGGAAAAGAAAAAACGTAATCATTTGGGTCCAAATTTCTCTGGGGCAGAGGAAGAGAACAAGAATCACCGGCTCCACGCACTGATCACTACTTGTCACAATAACACGAGACCAAACCAAAACACAGAAGGTCGGCTAGAGGGCGAAGTGGGAAGCTAATGCAACGCGACACAAACAACAGTGTGTGGTATTTATTACGTGTGTTACTGAAAGCCATACCTGCGTACGTGTTTCTTACCCGAGTTCATTCATACTCTATAACATGTGTGTGTTGTGTGTTAGTGGGGTGCGTCAGGGTAAAGTGTGAGTCAACAGAGTGGGAGGTTAGGGGGGGGGGGGGGTGGGGAGTCATCTTACAGAGATGGACAGGGGGCTCCTGGGTGGGGCTTGTCTGGAGTGAGGCCTGTCAGGGTGGGCCGGACAGCCCTATGGAAACATGGGAGAGAAACAAGCTGGCACGTTAGAATGGAGTGGATGAGGAGGAGGAAGAGGGTGAAGGGCGGGGCTGTTTCTTTGAAGGCGAGAGGAGTCGAAGCAGGGGGGAAGCATCAAACTCTCCTGCAGATGAGCCTCCTCTGTTCCCCAAATCTGACAGCAATAAACTGAACGTAAACACTGACAACGATAATCTAAAATTAGCATATCCTATCCACAGCCCCCCCCCCCCCCCCCCCCGCCTCTTGGATTGAATGCTTGGATTAACCACGAGACCCCTGCCGATGCTGCTTCTGGAGATGCAAAACGTATACCGGAAGGTTTTCTAACCGAATAATACACATCTAAACAGTACTTTGGCATAACGGGCCTGCTCGACTGCTGCTGTATCAATAATCAATCAGACAACAAAGCGAAGCTAATGGTAAGAAGTTTATGACCAGAATGCATCCAATTAATGCATTAAAAAAAATTAACATTTGGGTGGTGAAAATAAACAAACAAATTAATGCAGAAGATGAGTTCTGTATCACAAATAGTCGTCGCCGTAGAGACTAGACTCCATCCAGACACACACACACACGCACACACGCACCTACACACACACACACACACACACACACACACACACACACACACACACACACACACACACACGCACACACACACACACACACACACACACAGCCGTACCTTCTGCCGCCGCTTCTCCTTGCGCTTGTCCTCGGTGGCCTGAAGCATCTTCTCCTTCCACAGGTTGAAGAAGTACGAGGGGTCGGTGTAGAACTTCAGCGCATCCTTCTTGTCATCCCTGCGTGGGGGAACAGCGACGTTAGCAAGATTAGCAAAGATGCTACAATAGCATGTTAATAATCTTATCTAATTGATAGCAGAAAGACCCAAACGCTAACGTCTGGGGCGCTTCTGCTCGTGCTTTGATCTTGTATATCTTTTTTTTTTTTTTTAATGGCAGTTTCAAACTGTTTGCAGGTGCATTACTGCCAACTACTGGTGGGAGTACAGCATTACACGCAGGTGCAGCAAATAACACATTTTATGAGGATACAGTAGTCATGCATGCTATAATTACACGGCTATTCGAGTGTTTAAAAAGGCCCATACCTAACAGAAATGGTAACAGGTTTCAGATCTCCTCTTTCGCCATAATTTCTTTGGAAGACTAGCATTAGCTGGTTGAAAATGTGATTTCAAGTTCAGAAGAAAAGGACAACATCCCGATAAAAGCTATAAATACCTACATGCTATATATAAAATAAGTTTAGTATTGGCAAAAACTCGGTCACCTGTAGGGGCTGAGAATGTTGAGCGGTGGCGGTTTGTCGCAGCGGTGGTACATCTCCACCACAGGGTTGGGGACGGACGTCCTGGACACCACCTGCTGGTCCTGGGTGGTGCTACTCTTAAACGCCTTCCTCATGTTAATATCCTGCAGGGACACTGTGAGACAAGGAAAACAGTAAACATTGAAACAAACCATAATCCCTCGAAACAGATGTTTTAACAGTTCATGTGTCGGATTAGCTGCTTAATCCTGGATGCGCAGGAATGTCGTCCGCCGGCCGCCGTTCTGTAACATTTACATTCCAGAGTCTGCAGAGAAAATGTATGTAGAAATATATATATATATAAACTAACTGATTCCTTTCTTTGTTTCCTGACCGGCTCAGGTTCCCAATATTCCCGTCTCAGACAACCCAAAATCTTTCAATGACAAATAGTCACGAATCAATTACTGTATTTGCAATTTGGATTAATTAAAGCAAGAAAGGTTTAATCTCCAGAATACATTTCGAGAAGGTTAAAGGTTAGTCTAGTTTGTCTCAGAATGGCACACATTTTGTGTGCATACAGACAGACACAAGATACAGAGAGCTTATACACTTCATGCATTTGTATGCAACACACACACTCGCTGCAGCAGCCAACGTGAGAGAGAGAGAGAGAGAGAGACTGCATGTATGTGTGTCAATCCCTCAAACCCAGAGGAGATTTAAAGCCACACTCTTGCAATGCTGTTTAGGATGTAGCAGATGGCTACACACACACACACACACACACACACACACACACACACAGCTGCAGTGTATGTCCGCCCAGCAGCAATAGGCTTCATCTGTGTCAGCGTGACATATGTTAGTAACGATTTACTCGACTGTCTGGACTGTATATACGTGTGTGTGTGTGTGTGTGTGTGAGAGAGAGAGCTGGATCCCTCTCATCTGCTCCTCGTTTGATCCTTCCTTCCTAATCTTCTGTCCCTGCGGCCAAATGAATAATCCACAAAACTAGCAGCTAATGCAACTTTCATTCAAGGGCATCTTCAAAGAAACCTAAAGCTCTCTCTCTCACACACACACACACACACTAAGCTGTCATCCTCGCTGCACATTGACACAAATCTCTTGATTATCGCTGCTAATTATTGCATAAAGGCGTCTAAAAAAAGGCTTGCTCGGTTCGCAGTCGTCCAACTTCCACATTAACACGGCCCTGAACATGCACTCGTGTTTATTAATCATGTTACTGTGTGGAATTGAGGTGCAGCAGGAGGCCGGCCTCCCCCAGGGAGAACATTTTCAGGTGAGGTTCAAGGAGATGAAGGGGATTTTTTTTGGTTTTGATTGGTTGCTTACATTTTAAGCAACCAATCAGATCCGTGTTTACAGACGAGGCTTCCTTTCCCCATTCCTTATCTGTTCAGTCCCATTCTTTTTTTTTCTGCTGTAAAATATCCATAGTATCAATCGCATGCTGGTTCAGAGATTGTAAAAGCAGGAAAAAAGAAAAAAGAAAGAAAGTGAAGACAGGAATGAAGGACGGAAGAGGGAGGAGGAATTATAAAACAGGAGACAATGTGAAATGTCACAGAAGAGAAGAGTGGCAGACGAGCGAATGTGTGGTCGGAAATGAAAGACAGACAACTTGGCTGGTGTGAGGGAGGAGCAGGCAGGGGGGAGGGAATGAGGAGATGAGAGTGTGGGGGGGGGGGGGGTAGGAATGAGTAAGGACTGCTGAGTTTTTTTCCCCTTTTCATCACTGTCTGCTTTATCGGACTCCGTCTGAGGCGGCTGTGCTGCAGAATGACTCTGCAATACAAGACAGAAGGAGTGTGGAGTGGGGGGGGGGGGGGGGGGGGGTGCTGATGACACGCTCGCCCAGTTCCCAAGTCACACCAGTTTAAAATGGCCAGAGTCACAAACCAGTAGGATCCGACGCTTTCATCATCATCATCTTCTCATCGCGTTTGGAGACTTCCATAAGACGTAACAGCCCCAGTGAAACTGCATTTCACCATCGGTTACTACGGTGACCTTAAAGCTTGACGGTGGAGGTGATCAATTCTGACACGAGCGCCATCGGTAGGCGTTTCTGTAAACTGGAAACGTGCATTGAGGACCAACCGCGCTTACCCTCCTCCACGGTGGAGTCCAGCTGGGTGACTTTCACGGCCAGCTGGTCCACCCTCTCCTGCAGGCTGCTCATCCTCAGGTAGAAGCTGTTGGCTTCGTTGAACAGCTCGCCGAAAATATCCTCCGCGTGGCGACCTGGAGAGAAACGCACACGTGTGGGGGGGGGGGGGTTGGTGGAGCAAAGCCTCCACATCGTCCCAGCTGACGAGGCGTTTCCTCAAGAATCAATCGAGATGATGCAATCTGCTGTTTTTTTTTTTTTACAAAACGGCATCCTGTGGAATTTCACTTTCACACTTTTGTTTGATCCTGGGAGCGCAAGTATGTGAATTAAAACGGTCACGCTGGACGCCATGCTGCACATGGCTGAGTTAACACGCTTAAAGATTAAAGTTCTTCATCCGGACTTGGTTTTTCACGAGCGTAATGCTGAAGTCGTCAGCTGCGGTCGAGACTCCACTTTGGGTGCCGACGAGGACACATCTGGATCTGGGTACTTATGAATGGAGGCGGCCGGATACTCACTGAGACCCCCCAGCTGCTTGATGATGGCTGCCAGGGTGCTGTTGGTCACACACTCCAGCTCGCTGGTCACCCCGTCCGGCAACGCCCCTCGGCACAAGTGCCTGGGCTCGATGTTCCTCTTCACCAACGGCATCCTGGTCGGCTCCTGACGAAAGTCACACCGATCAATGCCACTGTAGCCGCGACGGAGCGGGAGCTAACCGAGCCGTGAAGCGTTTTCTAAATGGTGCTAATAAGCATGTACGCGCGTCTCAGACAGGAAGTGTGTGCGCGTGGCATCTCTCCGTGCGCACCTGAAAGAGTTTGCATATGCGTACATGTGGGAAGGGGGGGAAAGCGCCGGAGGTCAGCGGTCTGGAAGCGGGCCATCCTCCGGCTCTCTCCCACAACTTCAATGCAATCAACGGCACAATGGATGTTTTCAGGATGAGCAGAACGAACCGAGACAATGGCGGTCCACATAAACACGCGTGCTTTTGCCGCTCAACGGATTGGTTGCTGTTAAAGTCTCCTCCGTCGCCATCTTCAAAGGAACCTCGTTAGTAGACCGCCTGGCAACAGCGGCGAGGGGCGGAAAAAAAACTGCACTTTACCAGGAAGAAACCTCGAGCAGGTCCCGACTAAAGGAAAAGCAACAGGTGGCAAAACGTAATGCGAACCCCCCCCCCCAAAAAAACATTTAGCATCTTACAGGCAACCGAGCGCTTGTTCAACTCAGGAAGTTCATGAAGATATTTTGAAGGATACAAAATATCGACCAATCTTTATTGACAGAATCCCAGAAGACATGTCCGTGTCCGACCAGACTGAAGCACGCACACACCCCAACTCGATTAAAAGGGACTAGCATGTCCTCTTTACGTCTGTCTCTTCCTCTTTCTCTCTTTAATAGGGTCAGACATTCAATTAAACCACCTCAGGTTTCCTCATCGACTTGCGGTAGGAGCGTCGCCGTGTGTGTGTGTGTGTGTGTGTGCGTGCAGATGTTGTAAATAATCAAACACTATGGCTATTTAATAATACATAAACACTCCCGCTCATCCATCAACTCGATAGCTGCTTCCTCATATCGCCCTCCTGACTATCGACCCCCCCCCCCCCCCGCCGCTCCATCGCTGCCTGGCTTCATTAATAAATCAGGAGGGGTGTGTATCCCCCATCTGCGCGCCATTTGGTGTTTGTTTCTGTTCAGAGGGAACGCAGGCGTCTCGGTCGAGGCGTGTGATGCCGGTTTACATGCATGAAATGATGTGGATTTCATTTGTTCAACACACACACACACACACACACACACACTTCATTTTTTTAACCCAGAAGCATCAAAACCGTCATCGGCTAAAAAAAATAAATCAGTGAACTCTTCCTCCAATTGAACAGCGAGCCATCAAATTGAAGTCTAGTTTCATTTCAGATCGAGATTTAAGAAGGCGGTGAAGTTTAAAAAAAAAAGTCTGTCGTGGAGCTGTGGGAATGTTGCCATGCCAACGCACTGAGGAATCCGCGCCGCTGCATAACAGTGGGACTTCCTTGGAGATGGACACTTTAAATTCTAAGAAGGATTAACTGGAGTCTGACAACCTGGACTCAGACATCTCTGGAGTGCTTGGAGCAGGGAAACACACCTACAGCCACCTGGCACGAAGAAATGTCAGTGTCTTTGGTTGTGATTGGTCAGTTTTAGAAAGTCATTTTTGGGATTCTTCAGAAAGGCAGCTGTTAGTTCCACTTCTCATTATTCCAGTTGTTGCAGAGGGGCAGACGCTCTAGATAAGGTACGAGACTGGAACCAATCTTCTTGCCAGGAAGCAGAGGCTCTGGTATCGGTTCCCGCCTGCGTCCTGAAGCTGGCGCTTCAAAGACGTGGCATCAAGCGGTTGAGATTTATTCATGCAGCCATTTTCTCTCATTTTTAATCGATAGGTCAATCCTTCCATACATACATACATAACTTAAACCGATGCTAACTAGCTGCTCCTCCGAAACGTACTGAACATCACAGTGTTCCAAACGGTACGACTGCAACCTGACCAAGCCGCTAACTGGAACGATTCAGGAAGCAGAGATCACAAGGTTCTTCTCCCTCCTCTCAAGATTCAAGATACTTTATTATCATTATGCGATCGTAATAAAATCGTGTGAAGGCCCACGGCTTAAGGCACTCATCGGAACATAATCAAAAACAAAACACCAAATTCTCTCTCAATCTACATCCAACTTCCTCTCTGTGACTGTTGCCATCACATTGCATTACATCACTTCCTTTAGGAAGACAGCTGATCATCCTCCTGATCCTGAACAGACCTGCTTGTGAGGAGGCGACGAGATGCTGTGCCAAAACACACCCCTCGGATTGGGATTAGCACCCAAACATCTCCCCAGGAGGTCGTCTGGTCTTTAAACGATATTACCCTTATCAAAACGTATTATTCGTCCAGGCAAGCATCGGCTAATGCTATTACTGCGCCGTCTGCTCGGCGACGTAAACACAAACGCCATCAGGTCTCCCACCGGCGACACGGCAGAGCCTCATCATGGCGTCGGGAAGGTTAGCACGGGAATGATGGCAATCAGTCTGTTTAAAGGGTTATTATCCCTGCACGAAAACACACAGAAGAAGTTGTAATCTGCTTAAAAAGATAACGATGGATAAAAATGTATCATGTTAAAAATGCAAAACTAAGTGAGACGAGAAGAGAGGAGCAGTTGAGAGATTTTGCACACACTTGCCTCTTGGCTTCCTCTTTCCATCTTTTGTTTTAGGGCTCTGTGGAACTGTTGCCATGGTTTCCTTGGAAGTATTTTCATTTTTGACTGAGTAATAAAGTGACTGGAGCAGAGAGTTTAGATGGGGGGGGGGAAGTAATGACAAAAATCGTATGCAGACCAATACTTCTTTCAGTGTGTGATTTTTTGGATGTTGCCACGCTACGGGGTCAATTCCCACACTGATTGTTCTACCTGAAGATTGATAAGTCATTATACATGTAATACATGTAATAAAAGTACAAAAGCTAGTGAAGGCACTTCAAGAAAAATACTGCCCCCCCCCCCCAACTATTAAACATGATGGTAAAGACCTGGTTTTATCAAAAAGGAAAAAACATGCAAAAAAAAATGCTTTTAGTGTTTATTTTAAGTATTATAATTATTCGTTATTATAGTTGTATTGTTAGTGAACAGAATTAATGTCTGGCAAAATAGTGACTCTACTTCACTGGCCCTTGCTAATGTGGTTTGTAAACAGGTCACACAGAATGGATGCAATAACATGCTGTGTGTGTGCGTGTGTGTGTGTGTGTGTGTGTGTGTGTGTGTGAGCCCCCCCCCCCCATGCGACCCCTTCTCTCACAATTAAATGTGTTGGCATCAGCGCAATTGCAACAAGTCATCCGGCAAAACCATGTGACCTGACAGTGGGGACAAACACACACACACACACAGAGTATAAATATATATGATATACTGGGTCTACTGGGTCTGGGATGAAGGCAGAGACAGGTCACATCATAGCTGGGATGTGATGTGTCCCAGTTTCTGTGTTCCCAGTTTGAACTGGGAAACTGAGACACACACAAAAAACCCCCAGAGTAACAAAGAAACCAGAGGAATAAAGACTTGTTAAACAGACTCATTGGCACAGCAATATTATTATACTTCAGGATAATAATAATATATGTATATATATTATATGAAAAATAGTCCCTCCTCTTTCCTGAATTGACTCCTCCCCCATGGAGCAAATAGATATACTATCTTAACAGTCCAAGCAGGACTGATGTTTCGGGGGAAAAAAAAAACTGTGTGCAGTGCTGCAGGTGGAGCCATGCCAGCAGTTTCACAAAGGGGGGGGGGGGGTAGTTGTGAATGCTGTGGGTGCGTTTGTTTGTCTTGCCATGGGGCGGCCCGTGAGTTTATTGATTATTCTAAAGATGTTCTACCCGGGTTTCCCCGTCATGTAATACCTTTTAACAGACTCGACAACAAACAACAGTTTGGTTTCCTCTGCTCAAACACATCGTGTGAAATGAACTTCTTTTAGAAAACACGTCTTTACAGCTCGAGCTGAAGACTTGAACTTTGCATTCCATGTTTAGCATTAGAAACTGTCGCACACTCGATTGGTTCGCTCGTAAAAAAACACGCCGTAAACAACAACAACAACGACAGACCAGTGCGGTCGCAAAGGCAAACTGTTGCGAGTCGATTTTTATGATCTTTTCAGAAAATACACTACAAGGAAACTAATGGCTGTCGGGTCCTATTGAATGCGTTCGTTATTCAACCTATGAATAGGAACGGAGAAGCTCTCTAAGTGGCCACATCACTCAGTCTGAGTGCGCCCTGAAGAGGGCTGCTTTGTATCTCCAGAGTTCATTCAAGCCATTAGCCACAATGAGATGCTCTGAACATGTGTTCGAGGGCGGATCTAGGCGAGATATGTTTTAATAATATGATCAAATCCCACGTCCTTTCACCTGGGAATGTTTAGAAGTCGATAAAACGTGGTTCCAAGAGGAGGCGGGTTTGCAAGTGAGCTCCTCTGGGGGGGGTGGGGGGGGTCTGGAAAAGGTGTTTTGTGCCTGGGGAGTCAGAGATCCACTCTTGAACAGTCCTGGTAATACAGATTATTGTCATGGATAATGTTTCCAAGTCGACTGACCTGCATTTATTTCATTTATTATTACTTCTTGGCCTGTAAAATACTCTGATGCGAATTAGTCTATAAAACCACACACAGAGAGCGACTATTATCTGATCACTGTACGCCCAAGCTGGAGTCTAGACTTAAAAGGTGGCTGGGTCACCTCTGATTTCCTGTGATGACCTCTAGGGGAAAAAGTTAAGCATTCAAAATGAAGATTCAAGGTGGTCCCTGATTGGCCGTGAGACCGAGATGCCGGGGCTCTGGGACCGTCAGCAGCGAGGCCGTGGTTGTGTGGAGCGTGTTGGACATCGATCCAAACAGCGCGCCGAAGACGACAAACACTGGAGAGCTGCAACCTCTTGAGAGAACGGCCAATGGGAGAGAGCCATCAGCACCAGGGAGCCACAAGAAGGCCTCCCAATAGTCGGTGCAGCTCTGCCGCACATCCAGCATGACCAGATGATATTTATATATATATTTATATTTATTTTAAAATGATTACTAAAGCTTTTTTTTTTTTTTTTTTTTTTTAATAAATATAATTCTAGATCGCTTGGATCTGCTACAAGTGCTTCCCTTACTCAATTGCCCACCCCCTCCCAGCAAGTGCCCAAACCAATGAAAATACGACCTGAAATACATCAGAATAAATAATAAATACGGCAATTTCTGGCACGGATTTGGGATAAAAATGCGATCATATAAGCAGTTTAAACCGAATTCCGCGTGAATAGCCTCCCATGTTGGCCCTGGCGCAGACTAATCCCCGGCGCGCCTCCTCTCCAAACCCCGTCCCTCTCCTTTCTAGCGCGCACGCAGGCTTGTTCTCTGCCGAAATCCCGGCCGTGACACATTACGACCAACTGATGGTGACATTTGGTTGTCGGCGGAATGGAGCGGAGGACACACCTGGACCAGCGATCACGCGATCCCGTGCAACATGAACGCGCTTCCTTCCAATCAAAAGCACGCAGACTGTGTTCCGTGATGCATTTTTTTTTTTTTTTTTACATAAACAAACGCACCCTCCCTCCCCCCCCCCCCATCAGGAGACATGTGTCCGCAACCATCGCTGTGACACGTTCAAAGCCGATTAAAAAAAAAAAAACAGGCTTACCTGGCCGCGGTCTTCACCGTCACCTCCGTCTCTGATTTAAATGGCTCCCCTCAGTCCTTCTCTGCTTCGCATCTCATTCCAGGTCGTCAATGCTCGACGGATGGATGGATGGATGGAGAGAGGCGGAGGGAGGAGAGAAGCCTTTGAAGTGAAGAAATATGGGCGCCTGTTTTGCAAACCAGCTGCGTGGACCGGATTTATGTCGTTTCCAAGGCAGCGTCTGTCGGACTCGATGAACGGTCAAGTTACTGCCCGTCGTAAGAAAAAACTCCACTTCCGATTTCCATTTCAAAAATAAAAGTCCAAAATTGAACATCAGACAAAAATTATTTGTTGCCTTTTTTATTAACTAAACGGACCGTTTCATAAATTGGCTTGAGCAATAATTCCTGACGTTTATCTGCCCAACCTGTATCAAAAATAGCACTAAATATAAATATACTTTCTGACTGTATAAACCATAACATATCAATGCTTTTTCTCGATATTCCTCTTATTAAGAGAACTGCTTTAAATTTTAAGAATGTTTAATTATTCTTTTTTTCTATTTCTTGCTGGTACTTTTTCTAGCATTTTTCACATTAAGGGGGGATTCATTTTTCAAAAACTAGCCTGACTCTTTGACATTAGCAGAAACTCTACAAATATTTCCACAGTGAAAAGTCAAATAATTAAATTACTAGTCACAATAATAATATTATCGGTTGCAAAATAGACCAGCGATAGTTAAAAATAAATTTATGTTACCTGTGCGTTAACTCCCGGTATCTTTTGTGGTACCTCATGCGCGCTTGACGCACCACGGAACGAAACAGGGAATGCAGCAAATTGCCGAAAGGGCGCATGCGCGTCCGAAAGCTCTCCGACTTCAGACGGCAACAGCCGAGGACACCGCCCACTCCTCAGAGCAGCAGCGTGACCAGCCTGAGCCGAGGATGCAGAGGCCTGTAAAAACGCTGCACTAAAACGAGAAGGCCGCTTATCCAAGAAAATAATAGAAATCAACGTTTAGGCTTTTCAGAAAACAGATTCCATCACAAATGCGTCTTAGATTTTGGACACGTGTTCTTATTCACTTAAACGGGAACATTCAGACTGGTGTTACATGCCGCCGTGAATATATGGGGGGGACAATTGTAGCTGCATTTTACCCCTTTAATAAAATAAGTGTGCTTTCCAGCGACTTGACCCCCCCTCCTATAACCATCAATGTCCTGTTATGCTACAGTTTGACCACTGAGAGTCGCTGTTGCTTCGTGTTTCTAACACGGGTCGCCTTCCCAAGGTCCGCTGTCCTTGGTGCTGATTTAATCGGTAATTAAATGCGCCTCATATGAGCACAGACATATTACTGCTATTATCAAATTTAGCAAATTAACAGACTGTGCAGTTTCTCATCACAGGAGCGCTGCTGCGGTGATGTTCGGCAAGGTGGAAAACCATATTTACTGTAACCCCCAAAAAAGAAAAAAGAAAAGTATAGTCCACATGTTTAATATTTTAATAAATAAATAGCAGCTTCACACAGAAATAAAATTAAATATACATTGTCTGGATGATGGTAATTGCCCATTACATAAGAAGATGTATCGTAGACAAAAAATATTTTACAATTAGAATTGTATAAATAATAATAAAAAAAACAGCCACTGCATAACAGAGGTTCAACACATAAAAAAAAAGATAGCTGACTCGGGAGGGGGGTGCATCGGGGGAGTTTGGTTTGTCAGACTCTTGAACAATCTGCAGCTCTGGCTATTCTCAGAGACAACCAGTGACAGAATGAGACGCTGGAGAAGGAGGCACGGTTCAAAGACCGTTTCTTTCTTCCCCTGCAATTCATTTGAAGAAGTGTCCTTAATTTTGCATTTACGTTGTTTTTGTTTTTGGCATAGTTTTCGCAGAAAGGTGAAATTATTGAGGTGAATAATTTAGAATTTTTTGGGAAATATGCTTCATGGCTTTAGATCTGACTGTTCGACAATCGATAATAATTCTGTGCATGTAAACAACGAGCTTATAGCTTAGCTTGGCATAGCGACAGGAAACATTAGCGCAGGAAATCATTTTGAACTGAACCATGCTAGCTGTTCCCATCTGTTTCCAGTGTTTATGCTAAGCTAGGCTAATCATCTTCTGCCTGAAGGTGGGGGAAAAAAAAATGTAACTGTGCCTCACCAATTTTATTAAAATGAAAATTTGCCAATGAACGCCTCAAACTATTTCTACACACACCGGGCCCGGATCGAATTATTAGTTGAAATGCTTCCAGATTCGTTCTCCATGTGACCGCTTTTATCTATCTGGACAGGATTGGCATCTGCGGGGACAAACCTGACCAGACTCCAAAAACAAAAACCCAGAAAAGTTACGGCATCAATCTCAGATAGCAATTTAAGCCAGGCCTGGCACACACACGCACACACACACACACACAGGTACACGGGAAAAACGTATAGTTATTACATTGCGACATACCGAGTTGGCCGGCCTGGCTGTCGCTCTTTGCCTGCCCTCACCTGGATGGATCAAACATTCAGTTCAAAGAATCCTCTCTTGTCTGTCGTTTTTCTTTTTCTTTCTTCTTTCTCTCATGCCTACGATAATTTGGAAGCTGTTTGCAATGTGCGTTTTTGTTAATTGCTCCGTGCGCTTCTGAGACTTAATGAGAGAACAAAAAAAAAACAAACCCCAGAGTGAGGCAGAGAGGACCTTTTGAGCATCACGTCACACAAGCACAAGTATTTGTAGGCCGAACCATTTTGCTCGGGCCGGCCAACATTAGCTCATGTAGACCTCCCTTTGAAGAGGTAAAAGTGGCTTCAGTGACCACTGTGTAAGTCTGTAGCATATAAATAGCTAAATTATACAGAGGTGCGTAGAATTAGAGTGAAGAATGCTCCCAGTTTCTTATGTTTCAGTCTAATTATATGCAGAGGAGGCTGCAGGCCCCGGGCTCTGGATTTGATTGGTCCACTGCAGGCTTTGACCTTTGCTCTTTGAAAAAAAAGGTTGTACATTCAGATATTTCATATTTCTTCTGTAGCTGATGGGAGTATTACCTAAATGGTGTGTAGATCAGTGAGGAAAGTGACATTTTCTTTGGCGAAATATTATTGTATTGGCAACTCTCCATAAGCACTACAATACCCATAAAGCACCCCAAGAGCATATTTCATTAGCTTCTCTTTTTTTTTGGGCTCCTGCATTCTCTCATCGTTCACATTTGAGACTTCAAGCTTTTAAGATAATAAAATAAGAAGTATGTTCAAACTGAGATGACACCCAAATGCATCATCTGAGTCGTGAGTTTTCAGTTCGGGAAGTCCTTCCAGAGCCAAAAGTAAACCCTCGTTTGCATAATTGGGTGGAGTCATAAATCCTTATTTATTTATTTTTGGCTCCTTTTACCATTCCGATCTACTGAACTAGACCTATGACGGGGAAGTCACTGGGTGAATTCAGACAACAACCACCCTGTCAGCAGCTGATGGAGATGCAGTGCGGACGAGTCAGGCCGTCTGTCAAGCTGTCGATAAAATGTGTGAGGAAAGGGATGTCGCAAAAAAAAAAAAAAAAGATAAAAAATCAACGGTAAAATAGCTTTGGCGAGTTGAAGTCTGTCTGGATGGAGTCGAGGGTATCTCTCTTGGTGCATCGACTTTCTGTCCGAGTTATGAGATGGATGACCTCAGAGTTGCACTCTGGGTTGTGGCGACTGAAGCTGAACAGATCGTAGCGCAAGACCCGTGTATTTTAGAGGGTGCGGGCATCAGGTGGGAAAACGTGTAACTCTTCGTTCCGCGTATTCCTTGAGTATTCCTGTCCTGACGTTCCCTGCACCACTCCAGCAAAAGCTTGGCCTGTGAAATCATTTGGCCAAGGGCTTTTGCAGAGTGGAAATAAAATACATTCCTCTAACCTCTAACGACCAACCTTGAATCGCTTTTTTTTTTTTTTTTATGACGGAGACGATGGAGAACTTCTCATTCAGCGAACGTGCCACGAAGAGATGATGCTCGGAATCTAAAATAAGCCAAGAGCGGAGCCGATTCTGATTTGTCGTCCGATAACATGATAAGTATATTAAAACGGGCTGCTGCTGCTGCTGCAGGACGTGTGGGCCGGAATACCAGTCGGTAGATTTAGCAGGCGTTCATTAACCGTGAGAAATACCGAGTCGGCTCTGAAGCAGACACACGTGTACGATCTGTTGACTGTGAAATGGATTTAAAGCAAGAGGTGGAATAAAGTGAGATTAAATCAGAAATCAAATGATGTTACAGAGTTACAGCTGAGAAAGATCCTGCAAAAATGCATTTTTCATTGCGTTTTATAAGCCTGGATCAGGGATAATGCTAAATTGGTGAAAGCTGATAAAAGCTATATAGTTTGTTTACAGCCTATTTTAAGAATGAGGAACCGCTGTGCACTCTTATTAAAAACTTTCTATCCTATGATTGTTATCAATGCAAATCTGAAGAAGATGGAATTATTATTAGTTCATTTTAGATTGGTCAACGGGAGCAAGAGCCAGATGGCTGCGATGGACCAAGGCCTGCAACATGTTTTTACCCCCCCCCCCCCTTGTTCAATCAGAGAGGGAGCCGCTTCTCTGCGCCATCCGACCTCTAGATGGCGCTGTGAATCCACCGGAGACCATTCCTTCTTCCTTCCTCTCAGACAAAACTTTAGACTGCGGCCTTGAGAAAGTTTTCTTCAGCGAGGAAATCCAATTTCTGTCGGCTGAACTGTTTGATTATTCATGCTGAAAAGGTTCGTTCGGATATATTTTTACGACTGCGTTGTCGAGCTTGAGCGGCACAAAAATAGATTTGCTTTTTTGGTTTGCCCGGCGTGGAGAGGGATCCACGTGACCCAGAGCCTGGGACTGCATTTGGGACTCTGTGTGAAGGCTTGAAGTCGCACTTTCAGCTCGCCGACCCCAAGCGGTCGGTGCCGGACTCTCTCTCCTGCGCCGGTGGGACTCCTCGGCGGTTCGGTCGACTTCACGCCAGGCTCAGAATAAGTTCTTCAACGACTCTCATCATGTCCATCTAGTCCCCGTCAGGATCCCCAGCTGGTACCTCGATCGAAAGCTTTTACTCTCTATTCCGTGGTATGAAAACCAACAGCGGCGCCACATAGAAAGCAAACACGTCTAAAACGCTGGCTTTCATCCAGGAGCGGCGGTGGAAAGCCGTCCATTTTCATCCCACAGGTTAGCCTTTGCTTTCATCGGATTTCTCCAACACACTGATGCAACCAGTGCGCTTTGATGCGGTGGATGCGGCTCCTCAACCGGAACCAGTTCGTCCGCCACTTATAGAGCCAATGAAAAAAACCCGCCGCAGGCTTCAGCTTGTTTGACGCATGGCTCTGCCGATTGTCTGCATATCGTAGAAGACGCGAAACACACACACACACACGCACGCACACACACACACAGTCACACACTGCTTGTGTGTTCTCTGGAGACGGGGCTGCAGCTGATGAACGACAGCTCCTGCTCCGCCTCGGTTTCGGGCTCCGTCTCCGAGAGCATGCCGATGTTGTGGCATTCCGTGAGGCTCTGCGACACTATTCCAATTTGTGTCTCGTCATCCGTCATGTCTTCGGGATCCACCGACAGCCTCCCGTTATCCCCCCTGCCGCCGTTGCGACAGTTCCTGTTGCGGTCCATGCCTGCTTTCCCGTGACTTCCCGTCAGTAGAGGGGTAACGGCGTGCGACGGACACGGCGGGGGGACCAGGAGGGCTTTGCAACTCTGCCCGGCCGCATTGGCCGCCATGTTGTACTGGCACCTGATGTAGCTCGAGAAGGCTCTCCGGTAGGTCTTGTTGAAGAGGGTGTAGACCAGAGGGTTAACGCCAGAGGAGATGTAGCCCACCCAGACGAAGACGTTGAGGAGGTCGTTGAGCAGCGACTCGTTGCAGGAGCCCCGGCACAGGACGAAGGTGACATTGGTGATAAAGAAGGGACACCACATTATAAGGAAGAGAAAGAAGACAATTCCCAGGACCTGCAGGTGGAATGAGAGGACACCCAAAGTAAATAGAGGTGGAAGGAGCAGAAGCGGGGTGGGGACAGATCAGAGACACAGAAAGCCAGAAGGAGCATCAAGCATCAAGAATAAGAAGGGAAGAATCAAGAGGAGCGAAACGGCAGAGGAGGTTTCTGTCAGTGGTGAACGTGAGCTTCGAACGGAAGATTAACGCAACGAGTGTAAAAAATGTACTCGAACCCAAAGGACATCTTGTGTCTTCTCCTTATCTCCTCATCGTTGAGAGGGATCAAGAGAAGGAGAAGAGATTTGGAAAGGAATTAAGGACGCGCACAAGGTGTGAAATGTGAGGAAGAGCATTCGCTACCGATAAGAGCATGCGATGTCGGTATAGCAGAAACGATGTCAGAGCAAGCCACATTTATAGCACAGCCACATTTTGACAAGCTCAAGGCAACCAGCTTGTGGTGCAAAACTATCAAAGCAGTAAAATAATACAGCACACGAGTCCTCGGAGATCGACTGAATTTGATTTAGGACGGCCCGAAATGGAATCTGTTTCGGTGTCTAAATTTACACAACATGGCAGCTTCAGGAAAACATAAAAAACACGCAAAACAAATAGAACCAGTCCTGGAATCAACGCTGGAATTTGAAAAGGCAACCACACTATATTCATTATATTCTCGCCATCTGCTGTAACTATGACAACTGCAGATGTGTAAACGTCTCACCACACCCACCGGTGGCGATCAATCGGTCGCATCGATCGTTTCGTGGGCAGATGTAAAACCTCGTTCAGCTGCTCCTCTGTGCAAAACGCTTGGGGAAAATAAGATCAACTCAAAATGAGTCAATATAAAGGAGCTCACCTGTTTGAAGCACACTCAGAGCCAGTTTGGGATCATTTCATATGTTTAGATAATGACGTTGAATACATTGAGTGCATTTATGTGTTCGTCTCCCAGCTGTTAGATTACAGGTCTCCTTAAATCACCTGACAAGCACTCAGCGCCAGTCTTAAGCCTCACCTTGGAGGCTCGCTTCTCATTCTTTATGGCCTGCATCATCCCCCGTCGCCCGTGGCAACCAGAGGCATCGCTCCGCGACGGCCCCGCGGCTGGCGAGCTGAGCTGAGACGCCACTTCGGAGCTGGGAATGATGCTGAGGCTTTCCGCCGTGGAGGCGCCGAGGATCAAGGTGGGCTCTGCTGCTTTCAAACAGCTCAAGGTGTTTCGTCTGCTCTGAGGAGGCCTTGACTCTGCGGGGGGGGGGGGAGACAAAGTGCAAGAGGACAAAGTAAAAATGGATGAAGACAACCAGGACAATTCTCTTGGACAAGCGAAGGCACCTCGCCGATGTTACCCCTGATTCAATGTACAAGAGCTTATTTTAAATGTGTCCCCTTCTCCGACGTGTCCCTCCCGCATGTCTCTCCTGCATCTGGTTGGACGCTTGTGTGTCTCCGGGGCTCGGCTCATTGGCTCATGCATCCAGCCCGCTCCCGCCTCCTCCTGCCTGGCTCGGTGCAATCACCTCCTCGGCTACACCTGTTCTTCTCAGTACTTAATTTGAGGCATCTAGATGGATTTTCAAGTTTCCAGCAAAAAAAATAAAAAATAAACAGTTTTTACCTTGAGATTCTGAAGGGATGTTGATCTGAGGGATGTGAAAGGTGCTGGATGGAGGCTGTAATGTATTTGCCATCGCTGGTTTGTGCAATGGCTGCTGGGAGGAAGTCTTTGCCTCGTACAGGAAGACGGTGGCCTGCCTCTGGAGCACCTAGGGAGGAGGGGGTAGGCAACAAGAACAAAAGTAAAACTGTGATATAAGCCATTTATAAAAGGCACACGGCTACTTGAATACCTGTATGGTGAGGCAGTACGTCACCACCATGATGACCAACGGGATGAAAAAGGCCACGAAGGAGCCAATCAGCATGAAGCGCTCCTCGTTGAGGACGCAGCTGCCGTTGACGAACACCTTGTCCTCGTTGTGGAGGCCGATGACCGGGATAGGCATCGAAACGCCTGCAAAGAGATGGAGATCACAGCTTAGGGTCCTGCAGAGGCCCAATCTTTTATTGTGATGAGAGAAACTAGCCCGGCGGAACCCGTCACTGGATGGAAGTACGCGCCGTTAGCGCCACCGTGGCTGCTCTGGTGTCGTTAGGGGACATTTACCAAAAAGAAGACCGAGGTGGCGGCGAGTCTGTGAGGCTGAGCCCATTCCCTGACCCAGGATGATAACGCTGACTAATGTGCTGCTTCTGATTCCGCAAGGCTTTTCACTGACCCAGGATCAGTGTTTCACAGGCAACACGGAGACATTTTGCTCTTCCACTGAACCGTGTCCCATCAACACTCGGGACTCGGCACGGTTCATTTAAATCCAATGTACAGCATTTTCTCTCGCACTGCTGGTGGTCGGGTCAGAAGACGAGGCGAGGCAGCGGCCTTAATGCGATTCGCTGCTCTGACCTGCAAACACGGCGGCCCAAAAGAGGAATTTGTTTGCATTAATTTCCCGACGATCCAGTGGTCCGGGTCGTCATAATCTATTCATGCTGCACACGGAGGACATTCTGCACTGCTGAGTCAATCCACAGCTTCCACAGCATAATGCTGGATAATGAACCATTTTCATTGGGAATTGCTAGAAATTAGTTTCAAGTGACCTTTTTGTCTTATCCAGAGCATTGGATCCATAAACAGATTTGTTTTTTTTGGGGGGGGGGGGGTTGTTTGTCTGTCTGATCATTTGAAGTTGTTTCCTGCTAGTTAGTGGAAGGATTGGGAATATGATAAGGAAGAAATCATTACATTTTGGAGGGGGGGGGGGGGTGTCCAGATAAAGGGACAAACCAAGGATTTTAATTCCCCATTTGGTTGAACATTATTGCCTATTACGCATAAACGACTTGATTGATCACCATGACTTGTGGGGCATGTGCCAAGAACAAAAACCCAATCGATTTCGGAGATGTGATACATCCCATTAGACCTGGGAATATTTGGAAAACGTTACACTGCGCTGATCGAACTCATTTCAGTCCCTCAGGTTCGAACAGTTATCTTCAGAAGGTACTCGTCCACCCCAAATCCACACTCAGAGATAATTTATTAATTTATTCCCATCAAGGGAGGAGATGCTCTTAAAGGATTTCTGTCACGAAGCCCAAAGGAGCAGATGCCAGTGAATGCAGCACGAGGCAAAGACTGTACGCTTTTGCTCATAATGTAGCTGTTAAAGATAAAGATACATTCTAATTTTGCAAGCTTGTCACGCTACACATACAAGTCCGGATGGAATTCCAAACCGCATCTCTGCACCGGAGAGAATGTCGGAGAGGATCTGATGTTTTTGTGGCTAATCCTTCATCATTGATCGGTGAGAGCCCTTCATCAGACCTCAATCACAGCGGGAGAGAACGGAGCGTGATCCGTCCCGAGGGGGGGGCCAAGGGAACGCCAACAGGGAAGCAGAGGATTTCAAATGGAGCCGCTGTGAAAGGACAAAGAGCATTGAGATGGAGGGATGTAAAACTGCTCCGCCCCTCTGGAGCACTTTTTTGCCGAGCACTGTAAATGAAATTCTGCAAGAAATAGATTCATCTGGGAAAAACGGTTAAATCTGAGAGAAGATTATGAAAGCTGCAGAACAAAAATAAAATAGGTTTGTGATTTGAGCAACCCATAAATCCAGCGTTGGTCTCGTTCGATAACTTGACCTCATTCAA
Source organism: Brachionichthys hirsutus (assembly GCF_040956055.1). Classification (NCBI taxonomy): domain Eukaryota; kingdom Metazoa; phylum Chordata; class Actinopteri; order Lophiiformes; family Brachionichthyidae; genus Brachionichthys; species Brachionichthys hirsutus. Next base: position 3,395,419 of record NC_090919.1, read on the forward strand.
CTCTCTCATTCAAGTTCAAATGGTCTAAGAGACAAGGCGTGTATTCCGCAATCCTGACCTATAGATATGGTCCAGACGGCGGCGATCTTCATCATGGCTTTGGTTCTGGAGTTGAAGCGGCTGTGCTCTATGGGGTTGCGGATGGCGACGTAGCGGTCCAGGGAGATGGCGCACAGGTGCATGATGGAGGCCGTGGAGAACAGCACGTCCAGGTAGATCCAGATCGGACACAGGGCGTTGGGAAGAGGCCAGGCGTAGTCTGGAGGGTGGAGAACGGTGAAGGAAGAGAAGATGGAAGCGGCGCTATACCGTGTGGAGTCAGAGATAACGCGTCACAGAAAAGAGGCAGTCTTCCTCATTTCCCTGACAACTGCGCCGTTTATAAATTAGTCACGCATTTGTCTGAGAAAGCGCTGGCGTAAATTCGCTCTATGTGCTCGGAGGGCCCGGCTGTGTGGATGTCATCAGGGGCACTGGAGTATGAAGGCTTATAAGATGCAGCATGCAGAGGTTGGCTAAACTTTAATTAGAGCACGCCAGAGCGCCGGCCGCGGTCCCCGGCGCTTCACACGCAGCAGATTTCCCAGGATGCCTCTGGTTAAAGCAATAGTTTGATCGCAGCATATGCGTGTTGCCCTGATTATTAGGATCATGATAATTGGTACTGTTTAATGCATTAATAAATGCAACACACACACACACACTGTCAGCATGTGTGTGTGTGTGTGTTCCTGTATCTGCACGGAGAGATAGCGTTCGGCGAGCATCTTGATTGAGTTGCACTTGAAGGTCAGATTATATGCTGAGGATTGATGTGTGTGTGTTTGTGTGTGTGTGTGTGCGTGTGTGTGATATCTCCCGACAACATAATTTAGTCCATAAAGTCTTATTTCCCTCCGTTGTACAATTCCATTCCATTTTATTGTCTTGATCACTTCTCCTTCCTGCCCTCTATCTTCTGATATGATAAAAAAAAAAAAAAAAAAAAACATTTGCGACCCATGTCCAATAATTTTTATTTAAAAAACATATATTTGTTTTGTATGCTTTTATGCATGTTTGACTTCCCGCGTGTGTCCGCCGTGGAATACTGACGCACAAGCGGACTGCCTCCATTGGAATGCGTTTTCCGAAAGACAAAGACAGCTTCTCTCACCCCTCCTCGGCGTGTAAAGTATCGATTAATACAAGTGAAGCCACCGGGAAACTAAACTACCATTACGTGGCCAACGAAGCAGCCCACAAACGCCCCCTGCCCCCGGTTATTCCTGACAAAAGAGACGCGACTCAAAGTTTGGCTAAAAGGAGGGTGAAGTACAACAAGACAGAGAGATTTAATTTGAAATATTAGATGTGTATAAAATAAATAAACATCTGGGCGAGTCTTCCGCGTTACAAGTCAACAAATGTCGCTCTGTGGGTTGCTCAAACTTACCGTAGAGGATATTGATCAGGGAGATCGGCATGACCAGAATGCCTACAAGCATGTCCGCTACTGCCAGCGACCTCAGGAAGAAGTTGGTGGCGTTTTGGAGCTTCTTCTCCAGCGACACCGCCAGGATCACCAAGATGTTGCCCCCGATCGTCAGTGCGATGATGACCAGTATGAGCAGCGCCGGCCAGTTTTTCTCTGTCATCACCACCCTCGTAACAGATTCCTGGGTAAAATTGTCCAGTCCCGCGCTCATGGCCGCTGCACCTCCGCCGCCGCCCCCGAGCCCGATGCCCCACGACTGGTTGAGGTCCAGGGGGCCGTTGCTTGGCCGAGCCACGCGACTTCCCGTCTCCAGGGAGGACACGGTGGCACCGAACCCGCCGAGGTGAGCACTCGCCGGGCCGCTCATGCTAAAGAGCCACCCTTTGCCAATTTGAGGTCAAAAGAAGTGTTGAATGAATGCCAGTAAATCTTTGCAAGCTGCAAACAACCTCAAATTGCTCCTGATCGTTTGAGTCTCCCATTTGTTGTCAAATAAGTCAGCGGCGACAGACGTTGAAGGTGCACACGCTGAGCCACAAGTCCCTGGGTCGCCCCCTTCTGGTGTTCAGTCACATCTGCCTCCTGGGTAAAACGTGGAGTTCTAGAGTCTTTAATTTAGAGCAGGAAAATGTTCCGGTCACATCCATGGTGTGACCGGAACACTGCTGGTGTGGAATATATCCACAGTGGTGTGAGAAGAGGTTGCTCTCCTTCAGGGCAGCGATGACGACCCGGTTGATCTGGAGAAGGAGTGAATGAGAAGAAAGTCAGATCATTTTGTTGGGGATAAGTTGTTCCGTCTGGAATTTGTATTCCCTTCCCGCGAGTCGCACCTCATCAATTAATCAGTCACACCTTCCTCACTTCCAAGCCTCCCTATAGCCATTGCACATTAACATGCATTGATTTTCCCAACCTTGCAGTTCCCCCTCATAAATTCTTCTGTACAATTCCATGCTTTTGCCCCCCCCCACCCCCATCCGGTCACAATCCGCTACTTCCATTGTTTTACTGCCTTCTTCTCTTTCCTCTTTTGACTACTTCCCCTTCCACTTTTTCCGGATTTCGCCATCCCTCTTCAGCCTGCGTGACCTTAAAGGTTAAAAGTGACTGAAATCCGCCAATGGACTCCTCTTTCTTTCTTTCTTTCTTTTGCTCCTCCTCCTGGGACCACACTGTTTCACGGTGTTTGCACTCGTAATGCAAGTGTGGGGAGAGAGAATGACTGCTGGTGTCAAACAATCCAGCCGTTTAAAATGAGACAGCGGCGATAACACAGTGCAGGCCATTCCCTCTGTTTACGCTTAGCTCTCAGACGGATTGGTGACTTAGCATCTAATACAATTCTTCAAGGGAATGTGGAAGAGTCCGGGTGTACGTTCCATCCTTGCGTGTAACAAACTGTAACACAACAATAATAAAAAAATGTGGAGGCATATGTTTAAGAATGAAAAATGAACGAGTGTGTGATTTCTTCCTTCTTGTGTTAATCTGTTTTGTGGGCGGCGAGTTGGCGATATTAGAGTTCAAAAGGCACACTGAATGCGTGCTTATAACAGTGCTATAAGCACAATAATAGCACTCTCATCCTGTGTGGGCATGTTAATTTTTTGTGTGTGAGTGGATCTCTCCATGTGTATTGAAGTGTATTCATTCATCTGTTTTTCCATGCGGTTGTTTACGCGATTATCTATGCATGAATTAATTGTCCAGGTGTGATTATTATGCGTAAATGGAATATTCATGAGTGTGTGTGTGTGTGGGCAGATTGAATGTGTCATGTGCAGCGAAAAACCTCATTCCTAAATGGCTAAATAAATAAATATATGAATGAAAAATTAATAATAAAACATGATTTATAGCCTCCTCCAAAGCAATCCGTGTTTACTGGCGGGAAAAAAAAGTCAGCCGTGCCATCCACATAACAATAGAATAAAATATGCTAATGTAAATGCCAAGGTAAAACAAAAAAATAGAAAACTCCTCTGGCGATGTCTCTAATTTACAGCTATCAAATTGATTTTTTCTGTGCTTCATGCTAAGCTAAGCTAATGACATCCTTGCTGTATATATATATATATATATATATATATATATATATATATGGGCATACACCTGCTGTCCCAAATTGATGAGATTGCTCATCAAATTGTCAGAAATCTGTGAAGAGACAAACACTTTGAGCCCAAAGCATGAACATGAAAGAGATCTTTAATACTTCAACCATTCCTTTATCTCCTTAGAGATAGAAGCCATTATTTGCAAGGCTATCAGACGGCAATGCCTGATGAAGGTTATACAGCTTAGAACTTTGGTATTAGCTAAATCCACATTAAGAAAAGATTTTCGAACTGAATGTAAATTTGTTTTTAAAGCATTTGAAGCATTTTATGCAATAAATATTGCAACTCAGGTCAGGGTTTCCAGTCGGATATTATCAAACCACATTGTCTCATCCTCTCAAGCCATTCACAAAGCAGTTTCACAAAAAAAAAACATGAAAGAAAAAAAAAACCCACGGAACTTTGTCCAGCATCAAAAGGAGCTCCTTTAGTCAGAAACATTGAGCGTTGTAGCATCTATGTACAAAATGTGTGTTTTACGAAGTGATAAAGAAAAAGGAACGACAGAAATGCGAGGCGGGAGCAACGAACAGAATCGTTGGCATCGCACCGCGTCGGAAGAATTTGGCCACTTACTTCTCTTCCTGATCGATTCTGACCCTTTGCTGCCGTTTTCCATCACCGTTGGCCGTGACCTCCTCCACCGTTACCTTTCCCCTTCTTTCCCTCCGTATCAATCCCTCGATCATCTGTCACTCCACGCCCCAGGAGTGAGGGATCAGCATCATCCATGGGCCTACAGTAAACAGAGGGAGGGAGAGAAAAAGAATCTTAATGCTCTTTAGCAAAGCATGTCTGAACAACGCCGAGGTTAAAAGTGAATGGAAGCCTCCTGAACCCACACACACACACACCTACACATACACACACACACACACACACACACACACACAAACACGCGTTCCATTAAGCGTCGGCTTCTTTTATCCATCACAAGCACACTGGCATTGAACAAACACCCTCCAGATCATATGGTTAGATTAGGTTAGATTATTGTAGTTTAGCACCAACTTCACATCCTCAGTAGTAATAATACGAATAAAAGGAATATTAGTAAAATATAATTAGATCGGTTTGCAGGGGTCTGTTCATGGGCTTCATTGAATAAAGGTATTCAGAGGCTGATAAATTTATGAATGTTAAGTTAATTGCAGTTTAAACGAGGCAATATTTCCATTTAAAATAGCATAATCTTGAACTTCCTTCAATTAAATTAGTCTCGCCGTACCTTCTTCTCCTTTTCTTTTTTAACTAAACAAAGACATGTTGACGAGAGTAAATAAGGAGTCGACGTGGAGACAAACAAGCACAAAGATAATGGGAGAAACAGAACGAGCCTTTCATTACTTGTTGCTTGTAGACAGAGACAAGAAAAAGCGTTTCCTCGTTTTCCAGAATGCACATGCGTGAACTAAACCCAACCAATGGGAACATTCTGCAGCCCCACCATTGTCTCCCCGTGAATAAATTGATGTGGAGCTATTGCATGTTTCCCAGAGACAGGGGGGGGGGCTCGGAGTCGAGCCGCTGCTCCTCCACATCGAGAGGCGTCAGCTGAGGTGGCTGGGGCATCTTATTTCGGATGCCTCCTGGACATTTCACTATCATGAAATGAGGCGCCATTATGGAACGAGGCAGTTTTGACTAAAGCAATGCAATCAAGGCGTGTATCACCATAATGTGTGTACTACCCAATAACTGATGATGCCTTTGTAGGAAGACAAAACGCACTAAGTGCATATTGCGTACTAACAAACGAGCCCATTCCTTTATTCAGGGCCCGAATGCTGATGAAGATTTCTGGAAGGGCTCTTAAGGGACAGGACTGTTTCTGATTGCTCAGGTTGTCGGGGCGGCGGCGGCGTCGTGGTGGTCGTGGTGCTTTCTGGGACCTGGCATTAATGCATAAAAGTACAATCACTTGATTAAAGTGTCAAATAGAATCTTTGAGTAAGTGTAAATGGCTTGGGCATCGAGGCGATGACATTAATCACTCGCTGCACACGCAGCCTGTATACATGAAGGCCGTGGGGAGCGACGAGCAACATGAACCACCCAACTGGGACCTGCAGGTATGGCTGGATGTGCAGCAGAGAAATGGGAATGGCTAGTCCACCAGTCGGAAGGGTGCGCTTGATTACGATGGAGGAGTCAAGTTCAGGTTGTCTGCCTGAACAAGCTCAGAGGCAAACATATCTCCTTTAGCCGAAGGTCTGTTTTAATGGGAAAAGATGAGCGAGAGAGAGAGAGAGAGAGAGAGAATGTGAGGTTAGAGCAACAGAAGGTTGAAGTTGCTTCACGAGTCAAAGCGATAAAGTTTATTCTCAACTGGATGATTTAAGACAATTACAGAGGAGCAGCCCAGCTAACGTGATATGATCTCTCTACTCCATCTGTGAGTGTGGGGACAAGGGAATGAGTGCAAGGGATGGAGAAGAAAGTGCACGTGCAGCAGTGATGCTTGCATACATACAGAGTATGGTTTTTGCATTTGAGAGCTCGCGTGCACAAACCAATGCGCGTTATGACGCACAAGACTGAGACAACAGATTGCCGTGTTTTCACCCAGAGACATAATGGAGAAAAGAACAGGGTGTTCCTTGACTCAGCTGAGAGACTCGGGATTATAGACAGCGACCGGGCATAAAGCCCAAGAGGAGGAGGAAAAGAGAAAAGGAGAGATGAAAAAAAAATGGAAAACAGAAAGCAAGAGACTGTGAAAACTGAGATTTGACGGGCGGGAGGAGAGCAGAAAGTGAATCAGGATGTGACTCATGTAGAGATACAAACGGGAAAACTTCACTCAGACTCGATAAGTGAGTTAATAAAAATGAAGCTTTTTTTTTATTTTATTGCTATCAGCCCTGCATGGACTAAAGGAACAACAGACCTACACCTACACACACCTACACACATGAACGAGTGTGTGATTTCACACACACACACACACACACACACACATTGTCGTAAACACAACTGCAGAAGTGCATCAGACACGCACTCCAACAGAAGAAACTCATGTTTCCCGAAAAGCCCCCGAGCCATTAATCAGGAGCAGACCTCCCATATATCTATCAGGCAGTATCACTGAACAGAGAGCGAGAGAGAGAGAGAGAGAGACACACACACATATAATGCAAAAAATGAATGAAACACAAAGCAGGCGTTATTAAATAAAAATGAAACAGGAACAGACGGACCTTCTTCTCGAGCACGATTAGTTATAACCAAAGAGGCAGATCAGTGGAAAGTGAGAAATAAAAGCCTGAACGTGGTACATATGCTGTTGGCCCTTCCTGAGCATTATTTAAAAAGGCGTTATCATTTTCATTTTTCCACATTTGTATTTTTTTTTACATTGCCCGAAGGTGAACTAATGATTTGGAGAAAGCAGAGCTGCATTCTGTGGCATATTAATCAACTACCTAAAGGCTGTGCAGCTACTGTGAAATGAGCGTACGGCAGAAAGCGCCACACTTTACTTCTTCAATTAGTTAAATGCATGCAAAAACGTCGCCTGCTCAAAACCATCCTCGGAATTGTCGATAGACCAACGGCCCTCTTTGCAACTCCTAATTCTTCCATCTTCTCGATACATTTTCCGGCTGTGCTGCGTGTTTCTTTAAATCCTTGCAATAGAGAAAGGCTGATGTGACATATTTAATGTCTGCCAGCTTGTCAGACGCAGCGTCGTTGTCTCAGCTGGCGACCACTGCGCTGTGTCATCCGACCATCGCCAGTAAAACAGACTCACTTTGGCTTTGATTAAAAGTTATGGCATTCAGTTCTCCAAACTACTCCTCTGTGTATTTCAACAGTTTCCGTTCCGTGTGTGTGTGTGTGTGTGTGTGTGTGTGTGTGTTCACCTTCCTACTGCTGTCAGAAATTCCATTAAAGCACAGTTGATGTGTCAACAGCAGCACCCTGAACACAACTATTGCTACTCTGGGCATAATACAAGCCATCAAAATGAAATTTTCACAGTCTCCAAAAAAAAAAAAGCTTGAGAAATTGGTTTATTTTTGATTTATGTTTTGCTTGACCAGCATTTCCCTTAACTACAGAGTCCCTGGGAACAAATTGATGCCGGTCCCTCAAACTTTGGCCAACTTTTAATGTATTTCTGACAACTCGCTGATTGAAGTTCTTAAAATCACTTAAAATCATCCTTTTTCGCTGATCACAGACTAGCCTTGACATCATCATCATCATTTTAAACTGTGCTAAGGATCATTTAAACTGATTGCCTGCAGCAATCTATCAATCTGCAGCTCTACTAAGGTCTCATCTTTCATTAAAAAAAAAACAAAAACGTATTTAGACGTCAAAGAGTTAAAGTGAATTCACTGAAGTTGTAAAATGATATGGCAGCTTGATTTCTAAAGCGTCTCCAGATTAGCGCCTACGCATCTGCTTAAACGTCCTGATTGGCGACGCCCTCGCGCTCCTGCTCGAGGAGACTTAAGTTCACCTTCAACCTGAGAGCGGAGGCAGGAGGAGAATAAGAAGCAGCAGCCGAGGAGGTGCTTTCAAATCCAAAGGCTTTCACTGACGCGCTGTGACTCTCTCTGTCGTTACAGAGGATGACTCACCCTGTAAGTTAAACCGGTGCAATCTTTACCTTTTCCTATTACATATTGTGAATGTAATCAAGGTAATGGTCCCGGTGGCGACTACTTTGTCGCTGCTGGGGGTGGAGAGACTGTTGAATCAGTTGATTTCACACATCTGTGCAAGAAAAGAGAGAGAAAATGTGAAAGAAGGAGACCGACAGGGTGTGATTGGAGGTGAAATATGCTGCGGTGTGTGTGTGTGTGTGTGTGTGTGTGTGTTGGTTTACGATGCCAGCCACCTTTATTTTACTGCAAATGTTAATTTTGATACGAATTTCAGAAGCATTGCACAACAAGATGCCTTCTGCTTCTGGTGACACATCTCGGATGGATATAAAAGGATAAGACAAAACGCTTTTGATAGAATTACGCCTGTGAGTTCTTTTTTTTTGCTGCTTCTACCTCAGAAATTGGCTGACAGTGATGGAGTCATCAGCCACCGCCACCAGCATGATCTGCTCTCCAGTTGGGGGGGGGGGGGGGGGGTTAGCTTTCCTCTGCTAAGGGTTAGATGCCTTTTCAACACAACCTTCCCATACAAACTCATAAATGTACTAAATACAATGTTTTTTATTCAGTGCAACGTGACTGGCCAACGTGATGGTAATTCCCAGAAAGCACTGCTGTCCGTCATCCTGGAATGTAAATACATTACCTTGCTTACCGGACTTTGTATAAAACACCAGCTGGAGCCCCAGTTGTGGATTAGGTGCATGCATGTGTGTGTGTGTGTGTGTGTGTGCGCGTCTATACATCATATATGTTCTATCTGAACAATCCGATTGGTTGACCCTGTAATTCAAGCTCAGTTGCCTTTCTCACACTTCCCACGGAGGTGGTTTCTTTATTTTTAATTACTTTAACCGTTATTTAACGGACCTTCTTGTATTTTCCGAGTAAACTTTAGTGTCATCTAGTGTTTAGTGACAGATTTTGCTCCTCGAGTTAAGAGAGTGCTCAAAGACTGAACTGATCCGAGCGCGTCAAACGTGAAATACGAGTCAACTTTGCATGCAGCTGTTCAAAAACACAGAGGCGCTCAGAGGCAGAATTAAATATCAAACACTGTCTGCACGACGAATTAAGTTAGACTCCGGGCGACTTTGAACAACAGACTGTAAAACCCTTAGAAAAAAAAGGAAGTAAAATGTGAAATCAATGGCTATCAAGAAAGACTAAAGACTAAAACGCTCTTTTCAATGCATCCATCATTAGGCGCCCCTCGTCTCCCGCGTCAGGAAGGGCTAAATCGGATTTGTCGCCACACACAAAGACACTCTGGTCCATGCATGTACATTCTAAATATATGTATACACATAAAGCGGAGCATACTTTCAACAAATGGCATGAAACGGTGAGAAGAAAACAGTCATGGATGAAAAATAATATCAGCAGTTACACGCAGACTTCAAACGATTAGACAATAGAACACACAATCCACAGATCGTCTTCACACGACCTTGGGAGGAAGCACGTCCTTGGATTCCATTCAGTGGCTGGCGTAATCAACAGTGGGCAGGTTAAAGGAAGCAAATGTGATCTCATTGTGTGTGTGTAGGTGTGCGTGTAGGTGTGTGGGGGTGTGTGAGGAGGAGAGCGCTTGTGTTTTGTACAATGTGTTCCGAGCTCAGAGGAAGCTTTTCTTCTGCCAGACAAACCACAAGGATATAAGCTCTTTGACTCAAAGACATTTACAACACTGCTGTGTGTGTGTGTGTGTGTGTGCTTTGTGCGATTGTGCGACATGCGCTTTTGCGTGGAGGACGCTCACGCTCACACACACACACACCCGAGGTATTAAGATGGATTATAACGGAACGTGTCTCGGCTTTAACCTTTAACTGCCGTCCGATCGTGCTCTTAATTCAAAGTCCTTCATTTAGTCCTTTGTGTTTACTCTGTCAACGCAACACTTCTTTGTCACGGGAGCTTCCGTTTCCTGTCCTCCTCTTCTCTCCTCTTCTCTCATTTCATTTTCTCTCCTTCCATCACATTTCAGGAAAGAGGACTACAGAGAAAGACAGAAATAAGGGGTGGAGCCAGAGAGAGAGAGAGAGAGAGGAAGAAAAAAGAAGATGACACGACTCACCTGTTTGCAAGAAAGGCTGTCAAGGTGCTCTTTGCCCTCGAGTGGGCAGCAATGCATTCCTCCATCGCTCTTGCCCCCCCCCCCCCCCCCCCCCCCACACCCACCCATCTAAATCCACCCGTCTCTCCTCCTGCCTCCCAGTACAATGGAGATAATGGCAGACGCTAGAGGGGGGGGGGCACATCTTGCTGTAGATATTTATATCTCCAGCCCCCCACTTCCATTCTTTCCTCCAGCCTCATGCCCCCCCGCCCCCCCACCGGGGTGTCTGGAAGTCAAGTCCGGCCCAAATTCGGCCACTTCTTCAGCTGTAAACGCTGAAAGGCTCCTGCATTGATTGGCTCCTCTGTTCGCTTTGATGGAACGGACGCACAAACATCTCCTCGCCGGGTTGGCTCAGTCTGGCGCTCCGTTAGACCGCAGCGACGTGACCTTTGCTTTTCCTGTTTTCTTTTCAGCTTGGAGAAAGGTCGTGCCGACTTCCCGGAGCGCGGCCGTGCTTTTCACGTTCATTCACATGGCACGCACGTGCACACACACACACACACAGTCAACCAAATGACACTTTCTCTTTTACCTATGCTCGCTTTTAGCATTAGCTTTCTATTAGCATTTCTCTTTTTGGTGCAACCAAACTTGAATTTGTGTACCAGTATATCAAAACATCCTATTAAGCCTCAGCCATGTTCTGTGTGTGTGTGTGTGTGATATTAGCTTGCATGCTAACGGTCTTAGCATCGGCGTGGTGCAGACAAAGGCCTTGCTCGGTCTCTAGCTTAGCTAAAGATGCCAATTCCTTCTCCACCGCTCTTCCGCCCTTTGCTTCCTCTTCACGTCACTCCTCTCTCCCTCCTTCTAACGTCCAACTTTCCTGCCTTCTCTCTATCTCACTTCAATTATTAATCCATCCGTCCCTCCTAAATGTATAATTACCTCCATCCAACCATTTAGTTTCCATCCCTCCATTCTCTTAATGCCACCCCCCCAGCCCTCTATCCCTCTATACCCACCACCCTTCCCTCCATCTAATTGGTCTCCTGGAGGTCTTAGACCATTAAGCCCCCCCCCCCCCGATCGTCCTTGACTGTGTTTGACCTAGAATCCTCAGGCAGCTTCAACTTCCAGCAAGAAAGTTGGCCACTGAAGAACCCTCCCGCTGAACGCTATTGAAATGTCGGGCTGAGGGCCTCTAATGCACAATATTAACTTTATCCGCACAAACACACAAGTAATGAATATGCAAAATTAAATTGAGGCCATAAATAATTAGAAAATTACACTCATGCAGGCAAAGAAGCGCACTTACACACAAACAAACTGCAGCGGGAGATACAAACAAGCCTAATTAAAAGGGCAGAGTGACAAATGCACGCAAACACGGGTGGGTGGAAAGCAGGTCACGAGCTGAAACGCGCAGCAACGGAAAGCCAGAGAGTGGAAAAGAGACGGCACAGACGGAGGAGAGGAAAAGAGCAGCGAGCATCCATATTTAGACCGAGCTTGAAAGCGATGAAGGAGCAGCGATTTATGTTCGACGGCTGTTTGATCGTCTGGAGTGTCGGTTTCATGTTTACCCTGCAGGTGAGCGTGTCAAAAGTTTGTGGGTGGATGCTTCCTGGATCCCCTTCATTTGATTTGACTCCTCTCTCGCTCTCTCTCTCTATCTATGCTTGGAAGCTTTGGGTTTTAATCCGAACCCTTCGCCGTTTCAACGGGACTTAAAAGAAGAAATTGAGCAGCTATAGAATTGGAGCACCCAACTTCAATGCCTGGCTTTTGCTGAACGAGAGGGTTGCGTCTCTCGGCTGGCCTGAAAGCCCCCCCCCGGACATGTCTGGGGTGAGGGAAGTCAGGAAATCCCTGCTGAGACTGTCCCCCCCGAGACCCGGATAAGCGATGGAAGATGGACGGATAGACTATATCAAATTAAAAGTCAGGACTGTGACTCTCTGGCATCTGATTTACAGTTTTCGATTCATGATTGTTGAATTCCTTCACAGCGACAGGAAACCTTAGATGTTCTGTCAGGCTTGATTCTGGCGACGTTTCAGCTCATTGCATCATGAGAGATGTCACCGTGCACTGCTGCCTATGTAAAAACAACAACAACAACAACAAGGCAAACAGAAGAGCTGTCGGTCTTCTGGTTGTTTTTTGATGTCTTATATATTCTATTTTCTCCCTCTCACGGAGGCCGCTTTGTTCCTCGGCGACGCTCCATCTCATCGCTCTCTATCTGCGCCTCGGCAGATTCAAATTAATTGGGCCCTCATTGGCACAAAGCAGGCAACAAGATGCGATGCAGTCAGCAAAGCAGGGAACGGGCCAAGTCAAAATGGCTAGTGGCAAATGCACAACTGCGGCTGATCTGTCGATGGATTTGTTTGTTTCCAAATTTACCTTAATTACGGGATTGCAAAAAAAGACGACGCGCAATCTGGAAGGAGGAAAACACGAGAATAAAGGTGTGCAAGGTGGGTGGGGTTATTGCACCATGAAATTAAATAAGCATCTTTGTTTTGGAGGTTTCTTGATCGGGACGTTGTCACAAGTTATAAAGGGGAAAAAAGAAACTTAGCATTATTTCTGGAGCCATAAAAAAACTGTTTATACATCAGCGATGCCTTCACAAATACTCCGACACCACAGATCATTTCGAAAGAGCTCTCATAGATAAGCATTATTACAGAACGATTTATGGAAGGCAAACGCGAGAAGGACAACGCGCCCTTCTCTCTAACACACACACACGTGCATAAATCACAACCACCACAAAAGTAGAGGTGAGCCATCTACGCGGAGCGAGGGATCAAATGAAGAAAGGAGCGATGGCAAGCATAATGTTCCCGTGACATGCATGAGTCACACAGGGACGACAGCGATAAAAACGGTCATTCCAGTGATGAAGGTCCTCCTCTGTCACACAGCTGCTGTTTGTTCTGCCCTTTATCTGCCCTCCTTTGTGTCTATCCATCAACATTTACTGTATATATCCTGGGCTGATTGTATCTACATAGACATAGTGTGTTATTTAGATTGAATGGCAGGCAATGAGGTAAAGCAAGACATCATCAGCGTACCGCCATGTCGATTTCCGCCACCTTTAGAGTTCACATTGACTCCAATGAAGCACATTTAATTATAGCTTTTTTCTGCTTTGCTCAAGAGTAAATTAATTTACTTTATATGTAGACGGTGTCTCTAGTTTTTCTTATCCTGTCAGATATGTTCACTTAAGGAGCCACACTCCTGACCTTGTAGCAAAGATAATGGAACAGTTCCTAGACACAAAGTTTATATTTCTGCCTTCTGCGTTAAAATGTGGCAGGAAGCAAGGGGTGCTAATTTGGGTTTATGTACCCAGGCGGGAGTGTGGTGATGATGAGTTGTCAAGAACATGTACCAAAGTCAAAACACCCATAAATGCAAATTACATTTATATTTATTTCACTGCTGCTGTTGCTCAGTAAATTACTTTAATTGTTAGATTTTTAATTATTAATATATTAAAATGAAATTGTTGCAATGGAACCCATGATTTCTGGAAAAAAAATAAAAAGACTAAAGCAGATGATTAATTAAATTAGACTAAATTAAACCTAATTTGACAGAGGTTATAGCTGATCCAAGGAACATAGCAAAGCACGTGCCTGCATTCTGCCTTTGCAAAGGAATAAAAAGATCTATGCAGCAAAATACCGAGGTATCAATCATCATGACTGTTGCAAGCGGAATTTGATTTGTTGCATAAATAACACACAATCTCCGACTTAGCCAGTCTCACGCAAGACGCAGGAGAGACGTCCCGGGCTTATCAATGCGAAATTGAGTCAACGTTCCAGTGGTGGGAGACGGACAGACAAACGGAGCGAGTGGGGAGAGAGAGAGAGAGAGAGAGAGAGGACATGTGTGTCTGTGTGCACGTCAGGGCAATTTCTCCCCTAAATAGACGCCATCTGATTCAGCGAGAGGCCGAGAGGAGACAGAGGTGAAAAGAGGGAAGCAGTGAGAGGAAGTCAAGCATCTGCTGGAGGGGGATAATTAGGAAATGTGCGAGAGAGAGAGAGAGAGAGAGAGAGAGGGAGAGGGAGGGGGCATTTGAGTGTATTGTATGTACTGTAAGTCTGCTTCATGTGGGTGTGTTCCTGCTCAGGGGCAGATGGTGGCACACAGAAGCTAATGAAGGCTGATGTTCTTGGTTGAACCCAGAGATAGAAATGCTTCTCCCTGAGCTCTCAGGAGCAGCTTATGGGGACGACACTGGACTGCTTCTGTGAGAGTTTTTGGGATGCAATTGGCAAACATTGCTATTGAATGTTTACGAGCGACCGGGCCTCGTTTCGCCTCAAAATGAGCTGTTCGGTGTGCCGCTCACCCTTTACTTGATGGCGGTTTGGCCTTTGCGTGGAACAAGTCGCCTTGGATGGAGCTTGCCTCAGAGCTTTGTCGCATCCGGGAACGCTTTTGGAAGGACTTCCTTCAGAAGGGCACTCGGCTTTCAGTCTGAAATAGAAATACAATCTTGATTCTTCAAAAAAAAGATGAGAAAACACATTTGTATGCAGCTAAAATGCCACTTCACATCACGTCAAGTCTTTATTGCTGCAAAACTTTGATTCACAGATAAACAATATGATTAATAGGAGTTTTAAGTTGGTGTTTTTGATGGAAAAAACACAACATTTATTTTGTAATTATGGATACGTCAGCATTAGCATTAGCTTTTTCTTCGCAACCAAGAGCCAGCAGCCCATCTGGAATCAGTGAGGTTTTTATTAGCATTTTTATTTATTTGTTGACGGCTGAGATCTTGCAGCGGCAGATTGGATCATTGTGCATCAGTTTGAAGCTTCATAAAATAAATACAATTAAAATTCAGCACGATGCAGAGGCTCGCTCACATTGAGGTGATTCATCACAATAAATGAGTCTTCGTTAGGTTTGTTCACGGACCCGTTTTTATCACTTGTTTGTTATTCCTTTAATGTTGGATGCTTCTTCTTTTTTTTTTTTTTTTACACCGTGCTCACTATCAATTGACGCCCAGAGGAATGCGTTAGAGAGGAATCCATCACGGAGATATGGTTGCGCTAATTCCCATTCACCCAGGTCACAGTAATCCAAAGAGGTTAACCTCTTCCAATCCATCATGGTCGTTATTTCCTCTTTATACAGAACGGTCTGTGAACAGGCCAGTCAGCATTTGGTGCAAAGCAACGATTTAGGACCGAGGGTGACGCCTATAAGGGGTTAAAACTCCCAGCCTGAGGAAATACTATTTAAAATGGTTAATTGCTGTCAAGTACATCTTAAAATCTAATTTAATAAGGTTTTGGTGTCAATAGGTCTCTGTGGTAGAATAGATTAGGACTGGCTTTGCAAAAAGATCCAAAATACTGCTTTTTATACTCTCAATGATTAAAAATATGTGTTTTGTCATATATCTTTCTTCGAACCAATTTGGAGGGGTTTTTTTTGGCGTGTGTGTGTGCCTGTTTGAACAACCAGAGAAAAGATTCACCAAATTGGTCTTATTTAGGAGTCGGGCGCGTTCATGCGCATCTCATATAGCCAGAGCACATCAGCTATCGACAGCTACAAAAAGCTACATCGATTCATTCTCCGTCTCTCTCGCTTTCTCTTCTCAGTTAAGGAGGCCAAACTGAAGCCAAGTCTGGTTAACATCCCCGACAAGGCTGCCACCTTCCGACCTGCACTTTCATTACGATAAGATACCATCACAAGAATCCAATATCAGCAGAGGAAATGTCGAAACTGCAGCTGGAGCAGAAACAAAAGGCATTATAGTGAGACGTTAGCATTTCAACCCATATCTCCATGTGGGTGAAATTAACATCCACCCGGGAAGAGGGAAAACTTTGCTTCAAATAATGAATTGAAAAGTTTGTTAATCTGTTGGTCTAATTCGCTAATTAGATCCCCTGTCACCAGCGGAGGCGAGGCTGTGCTTTTTTTGGGAATGAAACATGCTGTGAACCAATCAGAAAGTGTGGTTAAAACAATTACAGACAACACTGGGTGCTCTCCATTTGGAAACACAAGCTTTTGCTCAGTCCTTAAAAAGCTTTGACGCCCTCAGAGTCGTTATGCAACACATCAAAAAAGCAACACTCGGGCTCTGATGTAACAGCTTTGCGGTTAGAAAGCTCTTGATATGTTAATTATCTTTTTTTTTTTAATCTAATTTTGTTTTTGCAAAGTTATTGAGACGCAATTAGTTACAGCCAGTTGGCCTGAAGTTACTGAAGTTGCAGCGTTTAATTATAGAAATGCGAGTTCAGATTAAAGCCACAGACAAGCTGCTGCTGCTGCGTGTGGCATTCAGGGAACTTAATGAGCACGCCGGTCGATTCGAGTACGCCGAGAATCACACGTTCGCAGGTGGTTTTATTGCACGTGGAAAGATAATGCATCAAAATATTTGCATTTAAATGACAGCTCTCTCCTCAAGGTAACCCGAGTACAGAAAGCAGGCCGGGAAAAAGTCTGATCGTGTCTCCAAGCCTTGTCGCTAAGGAAGGAGTGACGTGTCGGAATTCCTTGTCGCTGTACAGACGACAATGCAGAAGTCTTCTTAAGGAGATCTCCGAAAACACCTAAGGGTAACATTCGCCAGACTGTCTGGGACAATTTGACTTCTCCAAATGAATGGATTCAAGAGAATGCTCCGTCTTTAATTAATAAGCCTGAGTGCATGCATTAGACAAATTCATTATTCAAAGCGAAGGAGCTCGAGAACGTAAAGTCTAAATGGAATTTCAGCCCATTCGAGTACGACCAGCTGGTCTTCAGAAACGGTGTGAAAGACAACATCACCATTGACCTGCTGTTAAAGAGCAAAGAGCACTAAAGTGACCACGAGTAGACGAATTTGTTCATAAATTCTGGAATATCATTCTAAAAGTCAAAATCGTGAAGAAAAAGTCACAGGAGGGTCACTGCCAGGGAACAGGGCTAGAGGACGACCCAGGAGAAGATACATGGACGTAGTGAGGGAGGACATGAGAGAGGCTGGTGTTGGGCAGGACGATGCGAAGGACACGGTGAAGTGGATTTGCTGCGGCGACCCCTAAAAGGGACAAGCCGAAAAAAAGAAGAAGCTTCAGTGCCGTCGCAAAAGTGTCTCTCTCAAGCCTTGAACTCCATTCAGCCTCATCTAAAAATAACATCAGTGTACAAGATGTCACAGAGCAGATTGCGAGGGCTATTAAACCATCCAGGCATCGTCTGGTGCATAATTACATCTCCAGGTAACACCTCGCTGACAGCAGCAGCCAATTAAATCAGCCATCACAGCCATGCTGTGTCGTATCGTGCCACTTGCAAGTGCAAAAGACGCGCTGATCAGATGTCAAGGCCTCGCACAGTCGCACACAAACAATGGCACGAGGGCCACAGTGGAAATGCATTGCAGAGGACTCAAACCTAAGAAGAAGCCGGAGAGGAAAACTGAAAAAATACAAACAAACAGGATAGACAGACGAGGGAGAAGAGATATGCGGTTTTTATTATGATACGCTGCAGCATCAAAAGGAAGCCGAAAGCAGACAGACAAGGATAGATGGAGATGAGGCTGAAAAACAGATGGGATCATCCCACACACACACGCATGAATGCCTTACATCCCACATACAGGAAATGGGAGCACTTTTTTTTCCCCCCCGTCATACACTTGAATGACATTTTCTTCTCTCAAGCTGTAAAATACAATAATAAGAGACTCCAGACTCAACGGCAGGCATAAATGTAACGCCGCTTAATTGGCCCTCTCCCGATTGCATTGCAGTTTGTCCAGGGATTGCATCTCCATTCGAGACGTTGAAGTCATCAATGCACGATCAATACTGTTTCCGTAGACGGGAGCAACATGTTCATGCACGAGGCATAAGGAGGGACTATCATGTGCTTTATTGGAAATCAATGGCGGCATCCTGACAGATCAGCGCTTCCTGCTAAGAAGCCAAAACGCAATTTGAGATTAATTTACCCATCAGAATTAAATCATGTTTAATACAAATATAAAATCCAGGCTTGGGACCGGCACAAGGGAGAAACTGGCTAATGCTACGTTAGCTCCTGCTAACCGCACTCACTGCGCTACCCATGAGGCCGCATTAGAACCTGGCGAACGGCAAACTGTTTATTTGGAGTGACGGCAAGTTTGCTTGGATTCACGCCGGCATCAAAACAACATATGAAGATCTGCAGGATCTCTCTCTTGACGCTATTACCCCCCCCTTTCCA
Source organism: Brachionichthys hirsutus (assembly GCF_040956055.1). Taxonomy (NCBI): domain Eukaryota; kingdom Metazoa; phylum Chordata; class Actinopteri; order Lophiiformes; family Brachionichthyidae; genus Brachionichthys; species Brachionichthys hirsutus. The sequence goes on from NC_090919.1 coordinate 3,413,986, forward strand.
GCAAGTCCATTATTTCCCCATTAGAATCCAGGATGACCAGTACATAATTGCCTCCGATGACTCGGCCCTAATGAAAAAAACACATCGCATTAGTGACAAGATGCCGCGTGCGATCGCCTGAGTGTCTTTCCACATGTCGAGCAGTGGGCCCTGACTAAAGCAGGCAATATCACATTCTCTCAGACCCTTTACACCCGATCGAGTTTGTGATCGTGACAGTGTGGGATCGAACTGCACGCATAAACACACGCGGCCCCAAAGTGCTTGTGCGAGTATGTTAATAACAGAAGAAAGAGGAGAGGGCAATTAACTCCTATACGGAATGAAAGTGATGACGGATGAAGGCATGAGGAGCACCATGAGACGCTTGCATGGTACAACGGCAGCACTCCACCATGCCAGCGTTCTGCAGCCGCATGCAAGACAGGAGGAGCAAAACCGGATGAAGAAGTTATCACAGAGATCGATATCAGCGCACTTTCAACAAAATGAGCCGAGCACGATTCCGGAAGGTCCTCTGCGAGCATCAGGGACGCGCAGATGGCTATGGCCACGAAATAAAACAAACGATCTTGTTGTGATCGGTGATGTGTGGGCGGTTATGTGTGGATTGTCTGCACATCGAGAGAGAGAAAAAAAAAAAAAAGGTTAGCCCAATTAGTCAAGGAGGTTCCGTGAGACGGAAAGACACGTGAAAAGGTTTATGCGATTGCCTAAAGTGCGTAGCGTTGTGCGTCTGCCCGCACACAAAGGGTCAGACTCGGGCTCCCACCTCTCCCCCACCATCACACTGGCTCTCGTATCGCCAGCTCTCGCTACCTTAGCAGAGCTACAAACATTGTCAGAGACTCCTCCCACCCTGGATACACCTTGTTCAACCTGTTGCCCTCCTACTATGCCATGACAATAAAGGCTTTCTATTCTATTTCTATTTCTATTGTAACCCAAGGCGCGTTTGATAAAAAAATCATGCAGCGTCAGTGGCTGCTAAGCAGAAAGAGCTCCGAGTCACCGTGACGACGGACCTGCGCACTTTGTTCTTGGACATTCTAATGGCTGACGATCCTCCAGCTCCTCAATAGAAGAGGGTAAGAACTCACGACGGCACTCTCCCCCAGGTGAAAAGGAGGACGGATCCTCCTCAGAGGAAATCAATACATGTGTGCAAAACACTAGTCATGCAGCGGAATCGAATGTGATATTTCCTGCAGAGCATGGAAACAGGCGAGGATCACCAACTTGCAATACATACATATAAAAAATATATAGCATACGGGAATTTGATTCTTAGCAGGATAACAAAATCTACCGGATGTATTATCTCTGTGGAACTCGTAAGTGGTGTTTCTTTTTCCTACTTATTTTGAAGCAGGTAAATGCTGTTGTTGTTATTGTTTGACTGTTCTCATCAATTACTTGGCAGATTACCATGAAACTGGAGAATTGGGCATCGGCCCAATAAAGGAGCACATCTGAAATTGGATCTGGACTCTCGGTTGAGCGTTTCAGCCAATTATTCGGCACGCCTGTCTGGAAATTCGTCTTTGGGAGAGGTGAAATCAGAGCGAAGATCGCCGGCTCGGAAGGAGTGACGACAGAATGATAATGCAGTTTAGGATGAAGCGATAATGCGATAATCCACACCTACAGGGTGAAAAAGGATTGGAGTGATATCATTTAGATTTCACCGTAATTATAGATATCCCCCCCCCCCCCCCCCCAATCGCAAAGATTCTGGATTGATCAATATATATATATATATAAACAACGTTTTCTCTATGTTGTCTTAATCCTACGTTCTTTGGATGCCGTGTCTGATTTAAATTTAAAGAGGAGACTAAGGGAGCGCCATTACAGAAAGGTCAAGCAGGAAATAAAAGTAGTCTTCAAAATCCGGAAAATGAAAGCAAATTTTTCCATTTTAGTCCCCATGCAAGAACAAAAGAGTATTCAACCCCCATCTTTCCTTTCAGTTCTTTGATCTCTCTCCATCTTCAGCGACAGCGTTAATTTATAGCTTTTTTTTTCTAGTCCCTTGCTCTCTTTTTTGTTCCCTCAGGGGTTGCAGAGAGAAATTAATACTCTCTGCTCCTTTTACTTCCTTAACCATCCGAGCATCTTGTGATCTGCCGTTCTCCTCGTATGAATATATAATTTAGACGAGCGTAATGAAGAAATATAAATCCATCCATTGACCCCCCCCACTCCTGTCCAAAGTTCACCTTCTCCCTCTCCCCTCCTCACTGCATTCATTCATCTTTAGCGTTTGGGGGCACCGGGAAGGGCAAGAAGTCTGAAAACATTTAAACCACTCCGCCCTCCTCGCTCATTCTTCTCCACCCTCCTCCACCTTCCTCTACCTCAAGCCTTCATCCATAAATCCCTTCATTATTCTCTTGTCACTTCCTCTTATGCGTTGAGACTCTAAATCTCCTTATCCTCCAAAGTGTAATTGATCCCACATTTCTGGCATTAATCTCTCTCGTCTAAGCTTCCTGTTTCGTCCAGTCACACTCCTCACCCTGCACCTTTCTGAGGAGTCTCTGTATCTCCCTCCTAGAAATTATTCCGTCGTTTCGCTACCGATTCGCGATGACCCCCCCGTTTATCGCTGCACACCAGAGTGTAAGAGCAGCCAGCTTGACACTTTATCTGCGGTGTCCAGGTGGAATGGCATCATAGCCTAGTAATGATAACCATAAATAAAGCACATTGGAAACTCTGCGCTGGCTTCAGGGAGTGCATGATGCGTGTGGTTTTATGTGCCGACTCGTCCTTGCCTCATCTTATCGTCAATCCACAGCCGCAGCAGTGATCTTAAATCACATAGTTTCCTTCCAGGCCCTCGATACAAGGCCCATTTATTCCCTGAAATATTGTCCTTCCAACAAATGTTGACCATTTGGACCAATATTTCCAGTAAACAAATTGGATTTTAAATGATTTTTGAACTCATAGTGCTGCAAATTAAAATAAGGTATGCGCAGGTTCTAAAACATGTTAAAGCTTCAATCCGTTTAATGGCAAAGTGTTGTTTTTTTTTTGCATGAAGATGATGTGGGTACAGGAAATGTGTGTAAATTGATGATTGATTAATTTGTTGATGGCATTATAATAAATAGAAAAGCACTCGGAGAGCGCAGACCTCCGCCAAGCAGCTCATTCCCCCTCCTAATTGGATTTACACCATCCTCATGGTGATCTGGATCATCACTAAAAGGTTCTAGAATCTAGATTGTTCTTGCTATCTTTATACACCAAACATGAAAAGTAAAAGTGATGTTTTTTTATTATTTTGAACTGATTTTTGAATCAATAAATGGAGTTTTTAATGTTGACATTTTTTCCTGACCTCATGCTGGATCAGACCCAGAAGACATTTTTCATGATGGTGCATATCGGACCCCTTTATGGCTGGGATTTTGTTAGTGAATTGAATGCATATTTTACAAGATACAATTTTTTTTTAAAGCCACCATTATAAGTAAATGGGAAAATCCAGATATTTTTGTATCCAGACGGGTATCCGGATCGCTAGACCAAGATGCATCCAGCAGTTTTTCCCCTTAATCCTGCCATCAAACAGACAGACGGCATCAAAAACGGAAACTCCTTGGTGGCGGTAACGACGATTTATCAAATCGACCGCGTTTAATAGGCTAGAAGTTAATAAAAAAACACATTCTTCGTGTAAAAAAAAAAAATATATCACTCCAGTGCCTGGATCATTTGCTCTATGAAAATAAGGAAATAAAAAGGATTTGCCTAAAACAGACTTGGCCTTGCAGCCGACAGCGGCTTGGCAGAGCCCCCGTTCATTTACATAAATTATGCTAAGGCGCGCCAAGACTTGACGGGCATCCTCTCCACACACACACACACACACACATCTTATTCCGAGGGGCCAGAATGACAGAGTCAAATTAAGAGTTGAGTTTGAGCAACGTTTGTGGCCGTCTGACACTTCCTAGCAAAAAAATAAAAAAATAAAAGAGAAAGGCTCACATTCGGAGTTAATCTTCCAGTTCATAAGAACAAGTAGTGAGGACTATAAATAGATATCTCCGGGGACTGGAATGATTCATTAGATTTTTAAACCCATTTTTGTCTGTAAAGTTTTGATAATTGCCGATGAACAGACGACGGCACGTTGGCGGAGGCAGAAGTTCAGCTTCACTGAGGATGACTAAGAGTGGCAGACGCAGGATTTTCTATATATATGCAAGTAATGGCTCTTTCTCCTATGAGTTAATTAAAGATAGATTTTGCACATAGATTAGGAGATTAGCCTGACAGATTATATTAGAAGACAGCAATCGCTTTTATATTAACCAAACCCAGCCGGGAACTGTCAGATTGTCGGGCAGGCTCAATAATCAATGTCTCGTTCCCTCGCAGCTGTTATTTTGTGTATTTAATGGTGTTTATTTCAGCTCATGAGCCACTTGGGAGGGGGGGGTCCTGATTCTGCCAAGGCTCTCATTTGACCCGTAGGGTCTATTTGTGGTGGAGAAGAACTCCTTTACAGGACAGGGACACTTTTGTGATCTGCTCCATCATCCAGCATGACCGGAGGGGGGGGGACTTATCTAAACCAGTAAAGATCTTCAAATTGAAAAATGTGTTCACCAAGATCCGGTTAATGATGTAAATGTTCTTCATTTTGGCTTTCATGTCATCAATAATCCATCCATTCACATCCACCTGGCGGGACACAGGAGTTGTTGGAGCCTGTCCCTGCCTGCCACACCTCAGACGGGTCGCCAACGCGTCGTGGGGCCGCACACAGACAGACGACCGTTTGGTTCTATTTGACAACACACAGAGAAAGCTCATTATTGAGCGTATGATCGGAGGTGGTGACTCTCCCTGCAAAGCGTGAGTCTTTAAATGCGTGTGTTTTCCATTCATCCCTGCAGCTCCGCTAATGCATGAAAAACCTGTTTGAGGCGATTACAGATAAAGAAAAGGACTCTGTCCGGATTCATCGGTGCGAAAATCATCCCGGCTTGAGGTGTCCATGCGTGCGTTCCACGCCAGAGGGTTTTCTTATGCTGGCATATGTCTGCACACACACACACACGTGTGTGTGTGTGTGCTCTTAGCCCTCCTCCGGGGACACCCCACGTGCCGTCTGTTTCCGACTGATTCCGTATTCATTGCCACGGAGACACAGGAAAGAGACGAAGTGCAGCGCCAGGGAGGAGAGGGAACAAAGGGAAGGAGGAATGAGATGCAGGAGGAGAAAGCGACAAGGTAACTGTGATGAAGGAGACGATGAGGAAGCTGTTTATGAGCAAAATAACAAAAAAAGGCTGTTTATGCCAAGGGGATATATTATTCATTTAGTCTCAACAGGTGTCTCTGCACCTCAGAACGGCGGCAGCTAAAATTAGAAAAGCCGCATCCTGATGTTAGCCCCCCCCTGCCCTTCCAAAATCACTTTTACCATCACGTTTTGCAGTCATTCTGTGAGAGCGGCTGCGGCAGGTTTATCTTGTTGTCCTCTCTTTTCCATCGTGCCCCCCCCCCCCCCCAAATTTGAGGGGAGGGGGAACAGGTGAGCGGGCTCATATAGGCAAGGAGACCAGAGGAGGTGGATGTGAGGGGGGGGGGGAGCAGGAAGGATGAGGTAAGGAGAGAGAGAGAATGGGAGAAAATGGAGGCCGGAGAAGGAGGCGGGGGTGTTTTTCATCCTGTTTATTTTTCATTAGGGCCTTTAAATCTAATGAGAGGCCGAGAGAGGGAGACAAGAGATATTATACAAATACGAACATACGGGAAGTGAAGAAGAAAACGTCCATTAAGAAAATGAAAATGAAAATTAGAGAGGCATAATGCGCATTAATGAACTGAGGTGCAATCACTCCCCCCCCCCCCCCCCCCCCCCCAGCCTGGTGCTGCATACCAATGTCACACTCCACACAGCGAGGGGGCGTGCGTTTCAGGGAGGCAGGAGGCAGACGGAAGCTGTGTGTGTCACAGCCGGGTGGGGTTTCCACGCCGTTTAAGCTCTGTGTACATTTCTAACCAGCATCGCTAATTAATGTGCCTGGTGGGGGTCTGTCATAGTGTGTGTGTGTGTGTGTGTGTGTGTGTGGGGGGGGTCATTTATTGTTAGCATCTCTTAGTTACCGCTCACCAGGGCCGGGGGAAGAGGAGGATGACAAGCTGCGGAGGACGGAAGAGCTGTGACTGGGTGTGATTAACGGTAAAGAGAAGGGGGAAAAAAATTACTTATCAATTACAGATGTGCTGACCACCTCTGATGGGTGGGGGGGGGGGGGGGGGGGGCACACACACTTTAAGATGGACTTTCTCCCTGCTTGCTTCCGGCCCCGACTTCGACTTTCATCCCTCTATTCTCTATTAAGGCAGATCAATAGACCCTGCCCCTCATCTTCTTTATCCTTTATTACATTTCTCTCTCCACATTCTCGGCTAACAAAAAGACAGAGGGGAAGAGACAAGAGCCGAGGGCGAGCGGACGTGAGGCGCTGCGGGCTGACCGGCGCCGTCTTTGTTGTTGGTCTGCGGCCTTGAACATCGGGTCGTAACACAACGCAACGGGCGTTGAAAGATTAATTTCCCAGCAGATTCAAGGAATAAATATCATGAAGGTAGGAAAAGAGGCCCGCAAGTCCAATTTCAGTTTAGCACGCTAGTCTTTTGAGTTGACAGCTGAAGGGCGAGGGAGGTTGCGTAGATCGACGTCAGCATCCGTCAAGGTGAACATTAGAATACAGAAATCAATAGCGGACTTAAGGGGAGCCGAAGGAGTTACCCGAGTTCTGTTGGGAGGTTGGATAAATTATAGTGGGAGTTCCGGACCAGTTTAAACGTGTAAAAAGGTCAACTGTCAATCCCATGTCTGAAAGCAATTTGGCCACACTTTCACGCTCCCTGTGGCACCCCTTCCTTTTCTAAAACCATCTGTAATGGAGCTCACTTCCATATAGGAGCCTGGTGCACACAGCGCAAGGCAATTGCAAGTTGTCTTAACTCACGTCCTTGATGAACACCTTAAAACCCCCCTCGTGGATCTGAGTTCCTCAACCACTTCTTCAAGTCTCTGTTGACTATCGACAAGCACTTTCAGTCAAAACCTTTGAATTGGAAAGACGCATTGTGGAATAAAAGCTGGCTTGTTTGGACGACTGTAATGAAGTCAAATAACTGTCGGACCGGCGGGTAACGCAGCGTGAAAGGACGCCCGCAGTCTGCTGAAAAGGTGACGCCTCCGTCCATTTGCGCACCAAGCAACTCATTCAGATGTGCTAAATGGAGCGTAGGCTGGACCGGTGCAGAGCATTTCTGCAACCTGAGTCAGCCCCCTCTGAATAAATGAATAATTTGGCTATGTGTGCAAGTGACTGTGCGTCCCTTAGAGGGGGGGGGGGGGGGGGGGGCTGCATATTTATGTGTGTTTCTTTGCTTGTGGGCGACGAATGTGCATGCACAAATGGTCTGATCTTCCATCTCTCCTCCTTATCCATCCCTTTCTGTACTTGACACCGTGTCCATGCGTCTGTACGCAAGACGCGTCATCACAGTGTCCCAGAAAAAAAGGACAGATGAAATGGATGACGTTTGGAAACTTCGTGCGACGTCATTTGAATCGTATCCGTCACTCGCTCGGGGAGCACACGCGCAAAAATCAGTACCCGACCATCTGCAAGACAGACAGACAGCACTCCGTTCTCACTATTGGGTAATGGTATCAGTCCTCTCTCGCAGAATCCATTGCCTCAATTTGCTTTTTGGTAAATACAAATAATGGCGTGGCTCATTATCTATTCCCTCCTCTTCCTGAATCACCGGATCAAAGGCAGCTGCTTTCTACGCCGCCATCCTGGACAAAGTTTGCCTATCCCATTATCGTCATCTACAGCCATTTGGACAAATTCCATTTTGCAGTAATCAAATAAATGTTTTATATCCGCATGATACACAAAACTCCTTTCAGGTGGGACCAGACATTTGGAGGGGACGACATCTGGTGTGGGGTGGGGGGGGGGGGAACAATTCCAACATGTTAGGTGTTCCAGGTTGGAATCATGAGGGCGAATAATCGGTAAAAGGAGCGCTTGGATTCACATCTTTATTTCTGGCCTGAGTTTTAGCAGCATGACCCATGATGTCAAAAGCCCAAAAAACCTGAGCCAGTATCACATAGTGAAAATGTGACAGTGTCTAAACTCAACGGCTTCACACCATCTACAAAATGACTGCTGCCAAATCATGAGCCTCCGAACCGGAGCGCAGCCCAGTCTGACCCTCGTGTGGAGCCTCGAACGCTCTGAGGGATGACTTCAGGATATTGTTTCTACTTTATTCCTTATTCATTTCATCTCTTCATATGCAATGATATTAAAATGCACTCTTTGCATATATATGAATGTCTGCTGAATGTACCACCGCTAAAAGGTGCATGGCTTCCCCTTCTGATATAATGAAGATTATCTTATCTTGGTTTTAACCCTGACTTCATCGCAATCAGATTTGCAAACTTAAAGTTCAATGGAAATATTTAATTATTTATGATAGCAGGTGAGACACGGCCTCACCTGACTGTCCATCACTGTCCCAGAGCAAATATGTAAATAATGCAAATAATGCCCAGTTCCCATCAATGCTGTTTCAGTGAGATCGGTGCAACAAATATGAGATTACGTTACGTTACTCATATTTACAATAACCTTAACAACAAGGGGATTACTTTGGGTTATCTATTTACACACATTAATGGTCAAAATGCATCCTTAACGCGACAGAAAAAAGGTATTTTCCCACTGAAATAATGGTCTGGGCTGTTTTTATTTTATTTTATTATTTTTTATAGATATTAATGCCATGACCGACTTCAGGAGAATTGTTCTAGACTGTGGTGGTGAATAAACTGAACCCTTCTCTCAATAAATGGCAACAAGGGAACGGATGCAGACCCTCAGCTTTTATTCTGCCCAAGCCAAGTCACACAGCAGCCCTCCGAGTATAAGGATGGCTGCTTCCCCCCCATCAATTTCACCATTCCTTCCAGCAATCATCCTCTGCTCCTCGCTCCTCAACTTCCTCCCTTGCACCTCTTCATTGCCTCCCCTTATACTCCAACAGCATCGCAGCAGGACCCACCAGAGACACCCTGTCTGGTGCAAACTGCAGGTCTCCCACTCTGCCTCCGGGCTGGCATTGCTACGCCTATTAGCCACAAGCTAATTGCCCAGTGCCCCCCCCCCTCCCCCAGGAGACAGGCTTGCCCCACACTAAACTAATTACTATGCACCTGAGTGAGAAAGTCAATTGTCCGAGTGGAACTCAGAACGGCAGACATGGAAGCAGAGGTAAAATTAGAAAAAGTGCCAATTAAAAAGTTACAACATTAGGTGTGGTGAAAAAAGTTGTAACATTTTCATCTAATTAGGAGAGGAAATATTGCACGGGACAAGAAGATGTTCCTGGCGTCAAGCCAAGGTTACTTATTATTGGACAGATTTGGGCCGCTGTTAGCGTGAATGCGGCAATAGAACCAGCCACCAAATTGGCTGTGCAATTCTGGATTATGCTACTTTGGATAATGTGCTTTTTTTTTGTTGTCCATTAATCACAGCAGAACGGTGGATTGTACAGATTGTCATCTGCGTGGCACTAAACTGGGATCAGACATGGCCCATTATTCTGCTACATCTCGGGTGCTGCAAGCATTGCAGCGCGTAATAAGCACCACCAGAGAGACGGCTTCAATTGTCTGTATATCCAGAGGAGCAGCCCTGTCACTGAGACCCCCCACCAGTATATAGATTGCGTGTGTGTGCACAATATTGGCCTGCAGACAGAGGAAAAGCACCTTGGCTCATAGAAACGCTGCGGTTGGTCAATATGTGAACCTATAGAGTAAATAATGTTGTATGAAAAAATCGTAAAAGGTCTGCGGGCACGTGAAGGTCATTCCTCTCAAGCCGTGTAAAAATAAAAAACAGCCCTGCATTTCCTTCGTGCTATTCGTCCTTGAGTGCGTGTTTGAGAGATGGCTCCGCGTGTCTCAGCCTCCACATTGCAGGCGCTGTGTGATACACGCAGAGATTACACACAGCATGCACAATGAGGATGCCTGAACACACCGCTTTATTGGTGCAACTCCCGGCTAATCAGCGACTCCATGGGCTCACGAATTAGGCTGGCCCACGAGTCAGCGGAACAGAGAAGGAGCGACCTCATTGATTTGAGGCAGAGAGGCTTTCAGCACAGGACTGCGTTGCATCGATGGCGAGCTGGTTTCAGGCGCCACGTCCCACCATGATGAATTCCCAAATCTTTTCTTTCCACAGAGGCCCTGGAGCGTTTGGTTGAGAGTGTTGCTTTTGGCCATTTTATGATTTTATTAGGTGGCTGAAAATAGACTAGACAGGAAAAGGAAGGGGGGGGGGGTTCAGCAATCTCAGCTGGATGTAGAATGGGTTTCATGGTGAGCAGTATAACCCACACTGAATGCAACACTGAACGCAGCACTGGAATCTGTGGTCACGGAAAAAAATTCTGTGTTCTACATAACTGTAAATATATGGTGTGTAAAACCTCGTGTAATCTCGGCATCACAAAGAGGTCACTATTAACCGCACCAGAAACGTATGAAAGCCATTTGGTGCACATTAGAGCCTATAAAAATTATATTAGAACCATTAAGTGCCTGCAAAAAGTAGTTTAGGTATAGTAGTACCCTGAAGTCGGTGACTTGTGCACCCTTTAATGAGCGGCGCTTAGCAGAAGTGAGCCTGTGCTCATTGAAGAAAAAAAACTGCATGCATGATCTTCTTGGAGTTACTTGAGCCTCTGTATTGTATACCGAGTGCTAGTACTACTACTTCCAGGGCCCAGATGTATCAAATATCACTAATCGAATCCACTAACTGGATGGAATACACTGTTTAATCAATCCATATTTATCAATCATCTGCAGTTTGGATTTCTTTTTTTGGGGGGGGGGGGGGGTGCTCATTGTCTCGCAACATCATTTTCTCTCGTTCATAAACTTAATTTCCTCTTTCTCTCGTTACTCATTCGCCGAGGGTCCAATGCAGCGCAATGAAGACTGGCTGAATGCATGATTGGAGTGGAAAAATGCAAGCAAAGGAACCAAAATGTAGAAACCAACTGCCTCACTAACTTTGCGGCTTTTGGGGAGTCTCACAGCAGATTCAGAGAACGTTCAAAATCACTACTCCGGGAGTCCTCGCCATGTTAAAAGCTTGGTTCTAGCTGATCCGCTGCTTTGGTCCTTTAAAGTGAAATACTTATATCACAACTTTTTTTTGGCACTTTTTGGAAAGTGAGGAATACTGCAGTGGAATAAACCCAATAATCTCGGTCTGTCTCGACGAGCATGCATTATACATGCCGCTTGAACCACCTCGCCTACCTTCAGAGGAGGTGGATGATGAATCTGGCGGATCAGAGAGCAGCAGCATTGCGGGTGTTGCCGCCACCGCTGGCTTTAATTATGCGGCAATAGCAGGTACATGAGGAAAAATTACAACGTCTTTGTTTCACACTGCATGTAAATGAACAGAATATAGCTCTATCAATCTTCACTTATATTGCCATTTCATTTATTTGAACCATAATGGAGGGTTTTTCCACACTGAAGGACCCTTAAGCTGTCAAATATCTGAAGGCTCTGTACATTTACAGTTTAGAAAACACATGTTATTGAAAATAGCTATAATTCACATTGTATTGGGCCTTTGAGAAATCTTGCCTTCACTTTTCATCAGTTTTCTTAATTAGCTTGGCTGAGCGAGTCGGTGGATATATATCAGTGTTGTACACACACATCAGGTGTGTGTGTGTTGTTCGCATACTGCCGTGTGTGTGTGTGAAATAATTTAAATCCCCTCTGACCCACGAGGTCAGAAGGCTAACACAGCTAACATGAGTTACCTTCAGGCTCGCCTGGACTCCCTACAGTGATTTACAATTAGATTAAAGGCGGAGTCATGGCATAGAATAGTCTCATTTTACATGCTTCTTGAATCCCTCGGTTGGCGCCAATATTTGAGTGTGTGTGTGTGTGTGTGTGTGTTTTCCCAGACAAGCCGGTGAAACGGATTTCATTTGTATTGGTTTATGATGAGATTTTCATTTAGACAATCAAACCAAATACTCTCTGGCTCCGGCTTCTGAAATTAAATGGATGATTGGGATGATTTTTCCATCCATCTGTTGTTCTTGACTAAAATCAGATTTTGAAAAGAAAGAAAAAGGGGCCTCAGTGGTGGATAAACAGAGATAAAGTGGTAATAATAATGCCATCCAATAATGCGCTTAAATAGATAAAGCAATGACGCGCCCTCTAGTTAATGCATTCTGTAAAGCCGATGGACCTCATCCCTTAACAGGGATTCTTAGTGGAGCCGCCGCGTTCGTCTTTATGAACAAAAAGCTGTTTCAAAGCCGTTTCAGAGACACGCGGAAAGGATGCTTCTCCGATGAGCAAATTCGGGGAAAAAAATGCATCTAGAAATGGCATCTGAAGTTTCGTGGCACCAGAACAAAACAATCCCTTTCTGTCGCACCTGCAGTTGATCTTCGTGTTGAAGAACTTGCTAATTGATTGCCGTGAAGAATATTACACACGCGGTGCCGCCTTTGATTTGCCGAGGCAGCTCAGGAGGCTTAACTTCACCGGAGACGCCGTGCTGACTGGGAATAAACACAGCAATGACGGGAAAGCGAGAATGAAGTTCCATAAAAAAACAGCTTTCTTTCATGTTGAAATCCAATCAAAGCAAATGAGACAATTTACGACCGACTCTCAGAACAAACTGTGATGTTTTTTCAGCCTGTTCTCAAAGCGCTGATTTCTGCTAGAAGGGCATAAAGCTTTTATAGCACTACGTCGCCATTAGCTGTTGGACCAAGTCATGTTAGCTTGGCTTGCTATGTTTTTTGGTTTTGCCTGCATTTGCTTGATGTTGCCCTGCTTTGACAGAGGAGGCTGTGGAAAGAACAGATCCATCTGGAGCGCCGTACGGCAAGCGGCAAGGGGTCAGTGTCAAACCTGATTCCTCGTAATGGCGTGCCACCTGTGCCGTCTCGCTCAGCAAGAGCCCACGACACCCGCGGCGCGAGAGGAGAGCAAGGCGGAACACGCACCTCGTCCGAGAGGCTGCAGACCGTTTCTGTGGCGAAGCGATGGGGGTCGAAGGTCAAACGTGTTCCTCTCCATTGACTCCGTAACTGGACAGCTCATCACCAGCGATCAGACATCCTCCGCCGCCCCCCCGCCCCCAACATCTCGGTGCTCCATGAATGACAAACAGAGCTTCCTGTCCTTTGCTGCTCTGTCCAGGTGGTCTACATCTCCACCTGCTCAATGATCCAGGTGTACCGAAGGTGGCGGCTACGATAAGGACTCTTCAGACGCCTAAACTCGAAGGCGCGGCTGGATCCGCATGGTCGAAGTGGAACTTTTGTGGTGTTTCACAAATTTGAGAGCAGGTTTATTTCATTTAATTGCACAATTTCCACATTTCTGGGAGAATAAGAGGCAAATGGAAGCCTTTTTAAAAAAAAAATCAGATTCCCTTAAGGTAAAACCCATGAGATTTCAGATGTACTGTAGTTTAATACTACAGCTCAGTTCAGAAGGCAGAGCTTAACACTCTGGGGTTTCAACTCGATCAAGCACAACTGTGCTGCTCGTCACCTTTCTGAAAACGTCTCCCTTTCTTTTCACTTTGCACAGTGAGAGATTTGGAAACAGCTGGATTCAGCTTCCTTTACTTCCTGTTCTATTCCACCACTGACCTTTTGCACATTTCCCATCAGTCTACCTCTCAGCTTTCATCACCTTCCATTCCCTTCACTCCCAACCCAAACTTCATGCCATCTTCTTCTGTTCCCATCTTATAAGTATTCCATTCGCTCCACCTCCTCTCCGCCTGCAGTCCTCCTCCATTATCCTCCACTGTCCATCAAAGACTCCTGAATTATTCCCAGAGTCAGCCGACGTTTTTTGGGGGGGGCCACGAATCTTCATTCCTCCGGCGAACGGCCATCTCTGTTGCAGCGCTACCAATGGACGGTTCAAAAATATATATATACATCTGACATTTTTTCACCGCATCAACTCAAAAGTCACACGCAACGAAATTCGTAAGCAATCGCTGCGACAACAAGACGCGAGCGGAACACAGAAGCAGCGATGATATCTGGTGGCGCCTCAAGTGCGGAGCAGAGGCAACAAATCCAGAGCTCTTGAATGAAAATCGTTGGAGTTTTTTTTTTTATAGCAGCTGCTGTGCAGTAGGAGCCAGACAGACGTGTGGGATTGTTGTGTACGCCATTACGTTATCCTGCAAGTTAATCCCTCCATTTTTTTAAAGGATTTTAGCACTCTGGGAAACCTCCATCACTTCAAAGCGGAATTGCACGCTCCCGCATTCTTCCCGCATCTCCGACCGTTTTGCTTGTCGATGAAGATGGACAGCAACAGTAATTAAGAAAAGACTTGCGCGGCACAAATGGCGGCTGAGCTGCTGATTTGCATTCGTTTGTTGTGCTGCAGAAGCCAACATAAAGCACCTTCTGGTTTCTCTGCTGGGAAGAGCTGCCACCTCCGAAGAGGAGAGGAACGTCTCTTATTCGACGGCGATGAGGTGAAGCTTAGTTTATAAAGTGCAAAGCTATTCTGGAGAGATCGGAGGAGGAAGCTGCAGAAGTAATTGAAAAATGTAAAAGTTTTTTTTTTTAATACACAAAATGTTCACCTTGTTATCCTCTTCCTGCGGCGTCACCTTACCGGCCGTCCATCCCTGTCCTCCGGCCTTTTACCTCACCTTCACCCCAATTTGTGTCCACCCTTCCACACCTTCCTCCCCCCTCCAGCCACTCGTTCCCACTTCCCACCCTCCTCCACTCACACATCTCTGACTCACAGCTCCGATGCCATTTTCCATGTGGCTCACCCCCCGCTCTCACTGTCCGATTCTAATTCTGCCTCTGTCCTCAAGCAAGAATTAGACTCCCTTTTAAAAAGGTGTTTGTGTCACATCTCAAGATACACATTTAAATATTTGATATTTGAGTCATGCACAAAGGAAAGATACCGTTACAAACCTCTTCTTTTCCTCATCCTTTCCCATGTTTTGTCTTTAATGCCCCCCCCCGCACACACACACACACACACACACACACACACACACACACACACACTGCTTTAATGCTGCTCCAAACATTACCGCTCGCTTTGCTGACTTTATTTGCCCATCCCGGTGTTCTTTCCATTTAAAACCCCGGTTTGATATGTAAAGAGCCCCACATATTCTCTGGAACGGTGCTTTGGATTTGTGTAACGTCTTCATTAACTGCGAGAGCGACGGGATTGATTCCTCCTGATTCACACGGATCCCATTTATGCAGCATGATTTTTTTGCATTTAGGTGAAGTCACCTCTGATTCGCAGCATCTACCCGACCCCCCCCCCCCATTAAAACACAGCCTATTCCAATATCGGCAGCACAGCCCCATGCATTTTTCAGTTCCATGAATTATTAACAGTTCAGTCTATTAGATTGTGATGTGCCTGGAGGAATTGTTCCTTTAAATTTCAACATCACCAAATGAGCTGCACGCCTGTACTTCTTGGGAAGCCTTAGTGGGAGGGGCATCAATGTACTTACCTTAAATGTCAGGTTTCTGTAAGTGATGGAATTGTTGGCTTTGTTCAGAATCAATGTGTTAAATAAGCGGCTGCAGATTATTTCAGTAGAAATGTTAATTGTGTCTCCCCCAAACCGGAGCAGAATTTTATTCGATTAAGACCCCGGGTGGGGAAAAAGTAGAGCTAAAAAGTAAAGCTAAAAAAAAAAAAAAAGCCAGCCCCAAACTGCAGCTCGATCAATCAGGAGCAAAAATTAAATACTATGACAGCAGGCAGTGGATTAAAAATTAATCACAACATGTGTTTGTCAGTCAGCGTGGACAAGTTCGCCTGAAAACTAAACAACACGCTTGTTTGCCTGGCGATGCTCCAGACGTTGTGAAGTGCCCTTCAACAAAACACTGACCTCCCCCCCCCGCCTCACCATCAACCATCTGCCCACTGTCTCGCCATGCCTTTTGTCTCGTCCACGGACGGATATTAGCTTGCCTTGAAGACAAATGTGAAAAGCGGCAGAAGTCAATCTGCCTTCCGCCGCGTGAAGGCGGGCGGTGTTTTAAAAACGTAGGGACGGAAGCGACAGATAACGCTAAGCACTAGCCATTAGCACATGAGTGCTGATAGGAGGAGAGAATTATAGAGAATGTCAGGGTTGGCAGTGAATGTTTGGGTTAGAAAAAAAACTAAAAAGTAAATAAACCAGGCAGAGCAGCTTGGAAGGTGCTTGAAGGCAAGTAAGGGTCGCAAGCTTGCTGTGCTGACATCACGGATGACATCACGAATGACATCACGGATATCAGTAGACCAAAGTTAAAGCTTTAGAAGAACTACAAGAACAGAGGGGGGCTCGGTCAAAAAGAGCCCCCCCCTCCAAAAAAGGTAATCGGCTGTAGCGCTTTGATGAAAGGACCGTAGAGAAGACGAAAAAAATCGAAATGAAATTCAGAGGCTGACTTTGAAGTAAGGACGACCTGTCCAATCCACTAATGTAAAGTCATTTATTGTCACAATGCTCGGCTTCTGACAGCATCGAGCCGTTTTCTGACGCCGAGGCGTCACGCCTTCAAAGAGCGGGTCAAGAGATGGAGACGAGACATCAAAGCGGCTTTCCGTCATTATGACAAATGACGCTCTTTCTTCACATCGCCTACGCAAGAAATAAAAGGATATCACTATTCTTTAGCCATCATCTACGCGTCCAATGAAAAGAAAGTAGCTCGGTGCTGCCTGACTTGCTAATCCCGTCTCTGGCCGATACGACTGAAGGTCTTTAAAATGCTTCACCAATGTTTTATTTTGAAAGAAGAGATGCATCAATTTCTCATGACAATTACGGTATTTTTTTCTTTTTGTCAAAATGATGCTAACTTGGTGGGGAAAAAGTCAAATCTGTGCACCTTTGCACAATATGCGCCTTAAAACAATGTTGCTGCTAAGCTAACGGCTTACATGCTTAGCGCTCCGCTGTTCTGGGAAAGTGGACAAGCCATAATGGTTTCTTCCATTTAGGAAGAAGCAGCCCATCGTTCAGACTTCACCAAGGTTGAACCTTTAAATCAATTTGAGATCTATTTGGCGCAACCTATTCACCGATGAGAAACCCTGCAGCCGGTGGATGAAGGTTCACACACACACACGCTTGTATCTCAGACGTGAGCGGAACTGTGCCCTGGGGCATTGTGGGAACTTGGCACAAGCTGTGGGATACAGTGCTGATTAAATTTAAACTTAAAGCCAAATCTATTCATCATCATAGACAGCGTTACTTGGCATATTGATTCAAATGTCAAATAGAGTATAGCGTTAGTATATCATGACAGGATGCCAACAGAACCCCAGATGGACTCTTCAGAGCTTCTAAACTCAGACGCTAAGCAAGCTAAGCACTTACAATCATTGGCCTAAAAATGTATCATTCAGCTAAATAAAGAAATCAATAATAAGATGTATTATCCTGTCCTTTTGTTTTTGAGGGAATGTGGTTTCACTTTTTCCAGGGCAGGGGTGGGGGAACGCCTAAACTCTATATTAACAGCAAGATCCAGATCAAATAGATTAAATATCTTATTTCATGAAATTTCTGCCATTGATTTTATTTTATTTTAGGGTGATAGAGACAGTCCTAATCAAAGACTATGATTTTTGATTTACACTCATAGCTCATGTGAATGAAACCATAATACACATAAAGAGAAAGACATTGAGTTTTATAAAAAGGAAGTATTTTCAGGTTTCGCATCTGCATTGGCTAAAATCTCTCATGGATGCATGCACACACACACACACACACACACACATACACACAGCTGGAAAGAAGCATCTTGGGTCGATAATGAAACTTTCAATTATTAAAATGTATCAAGTGTAGGAAAATCTGCAATTTGTGATGGGAATTAAAGTGTAAAAAAGAAAAGTGGACTGCATTTTGTAAGGAATTCATGCTTGCCTCTCCTCACTGAGCAACAACAGGCTCAGAATCTGTCAATTCAATGTGAAGCCCGGCTGCTTCAGCTTCACTCAACCGGGCAGCTGCTCGAACTGCACAATCCACTTTTCAAAGAACAGAAACGGCTCAGAGCTCGTGTCGATGCTGCCAAGACTTATCCCTTATCGACGTCAAAATAAAAACTCATAAAAAGCACGCATGTAGGTTTCAGCAAAGATCAAACTGAATGCTGTTACTTTATAAATCAGTCAGTAACTGGAGTCCGACTGACTGGGAACATCCGCTGTGAAACGCATAGGCAGCAGCGGGATCAGGTAGATGGATAACGACTGATAGGAGCAGACAGTTATTTTGTTAAGGGGGGACGACAACCTGCTGTGAATGAGAAGCTAACAAAGAGAAGACAAATGCCCCCCCCCCCCCACACACACACTTCTCCTCCTCCTCATGTGCCTGCGGGCAAGCTAAACCCAAAAAATCCCAGTGACAGGAATGAAAAGAATAATTCTGTCAGCCGGCTTTCGGCATCTGGTCTCTTTATTCCCTCACAGGTACAAGGTGAGGAATTTATAAAAGAAATGGCAAAGACGGAGGGAAGTAGTTGTGAGACAAATGGAAACAATAAGGTGGAAATACAAAGTAAAGATCTTGAGATAAGACGCAAAAAGTTAGACAAAGTCGAGGAGCAATTTTGAGAGAAAAATCAATGACAAAAAAAGTTTTGTTTTTTTTTGAAGGCAGAAGAGCACAGTGTGCAGATTGTAAATCAATACATCGCTCTTGTTTGACTCTCAAAAGCCATGCAAGAGTCTAACAATCGATCTAACCCTATTCCCTCTCCGCATGCTAGGGGCCCTAAATGCAAGTGTATGGCTGTTTCAAGAGGACCGTTGTACTACGGTGTCAAATAAAAATAAAATGACAAATAAAAAGCTTTCTTTCTTTCTTTCTAAAGAAAGAAAGGAAAAAATAACCAGGCTTATCTTGTGCTGCTAGGCTACCGCTAATAATAAAAAAAAACAGCGATGGAAGTTCAAAGTCCACCAACATTAAAACGCATCACCGCAAGACTCAAATGGTTTGATTGACAGTTAATAATAATATTTAAATCTAATTTTAAAAAGCCAAAGCTTTAATCCAGATGTGTCACGTGAAGTTTCTGGAGGTCAGCGCATCGTTTGATGCGCTGACCTCCAGAAACGCCACATGCTTCCCTCGGAATCTAGCCTCCGACGACGGCTGCCTGAACATCAATGCACTTTCCCTGCAACTCCCTGTTGCACCTAGAACACTGCTCTACTGTAAGGCAGCTGCAAAGATATGTGGACTGGGAAAGGGAATGCAGCCACAGGCAAGGTTTATTTTTGTTGTGTGTGTTTTTCTTTTCTTTTCGACTTACCTTGGAAAATGCATTGAATTACAGCCACAAAACATTAAAAGAGCAGGTTTCTGTTCAAGCAGCCTTTGAATTCAAAAGGTCAAAAGCAGATTTAGTGGCCATTTTTGCTCCCAAGTTTAGGAATCCAGAGGCAGCGATTGCAAAGACATATACCCACTGATCATATCCACAATGACGCAGAGTCACATTTTATTTCAAAGAAAAAGTATGTTGAAATAAAGTCTCTGGTAAACGTCTTCCAGAAACCTGCAACCCAGAAGTTCACCCTTTTAAATCTCAGCAAATCTCTTTATTTCTGTTTTATTGCAGAAAAAGCACACGTTGTTAAGCTGAGTAAATCAATGCTAGGCTATATACATTGTGCACAACAACCCAAATTGCAGCAGCCTTGACCAATACATCTTGTGAATGGTCAAATGTATGCTGGTGACATCAGCAAAGCTTAAGTGTGTGTGATTAATGGACTCACAAAAGCTGGCTTAATGGAGTTTTGTTTTTATGTCACTGGGGGGGGGGGGGGGGGGGGGGGTTAGCTGCTTCCTCTGCACCTTCAGCCACAGACACATTATTATAAGTGTGTGTGAGAAAAGGAGAGAAGTTGTGAAGTTGATAAACTGACAAAGTGTAAGAGTATTTTAGCTGATAAACTGCACTCGGTAGCACATATGCTCGTCCAAGTGTGTGTCTGTGTGCTTCAGTGTGTGTGTGTGTGCCTCAAACTGTCAAACATAAGTGGAATGGCCAAATCCCCAAAGCACACCACCTTCCAAGAGAGAGGACTACCCAGAGATGTGAGGATGTGTGCGTGTGTGAAAAGGAAAGAGTATAGTGTGGTGTGTGTGTGTGTGTGTGTGTCTGGCATCTATATCAGACACTGCAGGACCATTCCTTTAGATTTTTGCAGAGCAGAGAGAGATGAGGAGAATACAGAACAAGAGATGAAGTAAAAACGAAAGAGGAAACCCGGAACAAAGGAAGAGAAGAAAGGAAGATAGTAAAAGAGACCAAGTTAAAGAATGACAAGGATCATAGAGAGGAGGAGAACATGATGAATGAAGGGGAAGACTGAAGAAAAAGATTGAGCTGGGGAATATAGAGGATGAAAGAGAGGATGATGACAGTCATGTGGAAGAAGGAAGGAAAGTCAGACAAGAGAAGAAATCAGATGATGACAGAATCCCAGGAAAGTCAAGGAGGAGAGTCCGGAACAGGGAAGAGAGGGATGAGGAGGGTGCCGGAAGAGATGGACAAGGAAAAGAATAAGGAAACACAGGAAAAGAGGAACAGAGTGGGATGTATGATTAAAAAAAAGTGAAAATGGTTGAAGGACTGAAGGACGGGGGAAAGGAAATAGAAAATGCAGGAGGAGGAGGTGAGAAAACAGCAATTACTGTGATCCGTGAAGGATGAATCGGAAGCAATGGATGAGACGTCTTCGAACGGAAGTCTCGTTGCTTCAGATCCAACTTTCAAGGACCAGTTTGATCTGGAGGAATAGGAAGGGAGGAAAGAGGGAAGACGATCCAATGGAAGGAAAGGAGCACAGGTCAGGGAGGATGGGGACAGAAGAGGAGTCAGCAAAGGTGGAGCAGGGAGAAGAAAATGGAAGAGGAAAAGGGCTCAAAGACAGAAATGCACAAGAGGAGGACATATTGTCAGTTAGGTGGAAATGAATTGTGTCTCCGGAATTATTTACCAGGGACCAGGTTGTACACAAACACACTGTACATCTTCATCCTCATCGACATTGCTGTACATCTAAACATCACCTTTCTGCCATGAGTGGCCATGATGTCAGGATTTACCTCTCTCATGCATTTCCTGCATCCTAGCCCTCATTATTCATACAGACTCTTTCCCCTTGCTCTTCTCCACTCTCTCTCTCTTTCTCCTTCCATCTGTCTTCAGTCCAAATTGATTAAACAAGAAGATCAAACAGGAAGGAAAGTGTAAAAAAAAAAAAGAAAAGAAAAGAAAAGAGTGCTGCATATATGTATGAGCACCGATGGTTGTGGCCACAGCGCAGGAGGGAAGTCCACAACGACACACACGGGACTTCATTTGCACCTCGATGTGATTTGAAAGATGGAGAAGACAGAAACTAATGCAAATGGAGAGTCGTTTGGAATATGCTCAGGTGCATTTTTAGGCTACAGTTGAAGCATTGCTAAACTGTAAAAAAAAAAAAAAAAAAGTATCGTGCTCCAGTTGGATTTGAATAATTTTAAAAGGTTCCCCTTGTTGAAGATGGTAAAACATACTATCATGGCTGACTATTAATGCGTGCTGCTCTGCAAGATATTGTTCTCAAGTATGTCAAAAGATTTTATTCCAGTTATGTTAGAACCCGCTGCAGAATCCTTTACAATATTTCACTTTGAAAGGCATATAGTCATATACATGTACACCGTTTTTGCTATCTAGTGTATATCTATACAGATTATGCATCGGGATTATAATGGATTATAACTGTCACTGCTGACCTTGTGATTGTAATTGCCAAACAGAGGCAGCTGTAAAGCCGATCAACCAGAGGTCAACACACTCTTCCTCACTCTTCTCGCATGACATATAATCACGTCGTCTCGATTCTCACTTTCTCTCTCTCTCCTCTCCGCTTTGTCGCGTCTCTTCCTAATCACGACACGTTTGCTGTTCCCTTCCGAAGATAAACCTCTTTTGATTTCAGAGCGGTTTACAGTATAAAAATGTCTTTGTGATAAAAAACGATTACACAAGCTGAGATTATATGTACTCTGGGTCACACCCAGCTCCACTCTCCTGGTAGTCGAAGGTCGGGGAGGGGGGGGGGGGGCTTTATTTATAGTTGATTGTTTAAATGGAACTATAGAGCCATTAAAGTGCGCAGTGTTGATGCACAAGTGTGATTAAGCCTGATAACGCGCCAGTGGAGGGGGTGAGTCACGCAGACACGGGGAGAACAAAGAAACTTTGCACAGATATGGTTCAAACCCGGTACCTTCTTGCTGTGAGGTGACAGCGCTAACCACTACGTCACCATGCCCCCCCCCCCCCAATAATGTCTATCAGAGCTTGTAACAGCAGAATGACACAATCACACAAAAACACCATGAAATAGGCAACCCATATCTCCTTGTAAGCTCCCTCTGGCAGGGGAATAAAATAAAATGGAATAATACATTCATTAAGAAAAAGCACATTCTAAAGAAAAGAATAATCATTGCAGGGTTTTTAAGTGCAAAGATATAGCTGCAGGACAAAACATCAAATCCTTGATTCAATCATATAGCCAGAATCTTTCTCTCAAATCAATTTGGTTAAAAGTCATTCTTTTTTCTTTCTTCCTTTGAAAACGTTTTGTGTTTGCAGTTTTTGGGAGACTTTTCCAGATATGTACTCTGAACAAACTTCCATGATGGTTTGCATAATATTTAATTTTTTTTTTTACAGTTTTATTTCATTCAATGTCACTTTTGCACTTTAAGTGAAATTGATTGGCATCATCTGGTACGGCGGACGTAGCTCATGCAATCTAAAAGTACACGTGTAGGATTAACCAATGTTGTCAATGTCAGTCCTCAATATGCCGTACATCGTTTTTGCCGGTTCAGGTATGGACACTTTAGGTCCACTCCCTTGCTAAGCCCACATCTGGATCCTATAAATCCACATCCAGCACACGTTTAGTTCCAAACCATCTCCACTTGACAAGCTTTCACAAAGCATTACAAGAAATTCAAATTTCCTAAAAGAATAAAAAAGAGACACGATTCCTCACTGTTCACTTGATGCATATTTAAAGACTTCCTCTCATAAAACCAGCTCGGAGCATCTGGACGATTTAACTCTTGAATTGAATTAAAAGACGCTTTAAAGTTAAAAACAAAAGTCTTTAGCGCTGCTTAAATGGAAGCTCTCTATAAAAAATGTTTTTATTTTGGCAGACAAAGTTGGCTCTACCATCCATCATTCTAAAAAAAAAAAATCCTTCACGTATCAGAGAGAAAGGAGCCCGGAACACGTAGGCAGACGCTTGACAGCGCTGCAGTTTGTACTGCAAAATTAAAGAGTAGTTCGTGTTCGTTACGATTCGCGCCGAGGAACTCGGGAGAGATCTCGGTTTTCTGCACATTCAGAATTCGGCCTGTCTGAGCCGGTCGCAGCCTCGCATCCAAATTCCAACGCACGCACAGAATCATTCCGTGGCTGACATGAGAACAATGTAATCAGAGTCAAGAAAGCTCGAGATTTATCGGTTTCCCATTTGCATGGGAGAAAAGCAATGTCGCAACGACCGATTCGCAGTTGATTACGTTTTGCTTCCCGCCATCCCGCCGCCGGAAGCTTAAAGCTTCCATCCACGTTGAGCAACCCCCCCGCCCCCCCCGTCACCACCACCACTCTCTTGCCTCCCCCCCCCCACAGGTTGTGCATCTTCAGAAACGAGGCTGCGGCTGTTGTCGTCTCACACAACCGATTGTCACTTTAATCTTTAGTCTCTCGCCCAGGAGAGAGACTGAATGAAATCCTCTCCCTCTGAAGGACGAAATCAAGCGCCGCCATCGCCGTTGAGCCACAAACACAATGGGGGATTGAGGACTCAGGACCGAAGAGGAGCGAGTAAAGCCGAATGAATCCCATAGGCGCGTGGGAACAACAAAGCAAGACCGATTTCATGCCATGAAAGACTGCAGGTTCAGGACAAGGAGCGAAGTCTGACATCCGAATCTGAGGAAAAATTCTGCACTGTTTTTCCTTCCCTTAAAATCCTTCCACGTTGAACACGATTCAACTAGCATTAATTATGCTCTCTCTCTCTCTCTCTATATATATATATATATATATGACAATAGGGAAGGTATACGTCTGTTTTGAGTGCCTCCAAGCATCTTTTACAATAGCATCCACAAGAGGGCAGCGACGGCGCGGCTGAAATAACGTACAAAGGAAGAGAAGAGATAGCAATTAGAGTTTTCCCTCACCATTTTCTTCTTCTTTGCCCATTCCCCTGCCCATTGGTCGTGTCTTTTATAAATCAAAGCTATGTTCGCTCCAAACCATTTCCGCTAGCATGCGAGCTGGTGGATAGCTGGTAAACCGCTGCGTGGTTCTCAGTGATCTTAAAAGTCGCATGTGAATCAGCATTATGTCGAAGTTCTAACATCTGCATCAAATCGCACTGAAATACCCGAATACCCTGGGCTACAGCGAGGCGTTGCGTGACATGAGGCGGTGAAATGAAACTGAACCCAACGTGCTAAGAGCATCATTTGAGTCGAGTCCATGTCAGATTTTTAAATACCGAGTGGACCTTCTGCATAGCCATCTGATGAAAGTAATCATTTGGAATCATAGGTGGCATGGAACCTTTTAGTCATCCATTAGTGTTCAGAAGGATGGAATATATTGATATTGATGGCATTTTTTTTCCCAGTCTGACCAATCACTCCGGTTGATTTTCCACCGCAAGCCGCTCTCTTGCCGGTGGCAAACGCTGCCGTGCGCGGCATTACCTCATCAGCATTCACACAAGAACTCCAGTGGAAAAGCCATCTGGAGGAATTTGGAAGCCAGCGTATTCCCGGAGCAAACTTCAAATGGCCTGGGGATTAACCCCCCCCCCCCCCCCCAACCCTGATTAGGGGGATGTCTGCTGTCCCCCTCGGCCACAGGAGCCCCAAGGGTTTGCTGGAATCCCTGTTTTCTACAAGCCATTGTTTGATCAAGACGGTAGCGCTTACAGCTGTCCCTCTTTGCAGATGCCTGCGGGTCCAGCCAAAAGCCAGCCATCGCAGACAATTAACGGATATAGTGAGACGGTCAATTAAATCGCTGAACAAAGACGCACACTGAATGAATGAATGGATGAAGAGAGCCTTGGTGTCTGTGCGAAATGCGCTAAAGTAATAAAAAGAGAGAGAGAGAAAAAAAATACCATCGACTGACAAAGAAGTAAAAGGCGTTGGGGTTCAAGAACTCTGAACCCCATCGATGTACACACAATCTAAAACCCAAACCCGAAAGAAAAACGGAATCCCCCCCCCAAAATCAGGACTAAAAAACAAATGTCTTCACAAGGTCAAAGCTTTCCTCGCAGAGACATAGGAGCGCACCCACACACACACACACACACACACACAACGCCTGCAGATGCATTCCTGCTACAGACACAAGAAGATTATTGCCATGTAAACACAGACGCTTGCGTATGCAGTGCTCGCGCTGATATACACCCCTGATTTTGCACAGACCCCGGAGCCCAACACACAAACGCATTTCATTTTTTTGCTCCCTGCATTAATGATGGGTTCCCTCTTGAAATCCATTTCCCTCCTGGATCCCGGCACTCTCTCGTCTCATCATCCTGCAGTTGTTCTTTCCTGTGCAGCTGTTGGAAGTGAGACTTTTATATCAAGGGGGGGGGGGGGCGACCTGATCATGCCGGCCGATCCATAACATTGGCCTAAAAAGCAAATAGCCATCATCAATCAACCCACAGGTTACAATGGTCGTCATCCATCGATCCGTGTGAGATTATGGGCTATGTGAGCAAATAGAGGTGTGGGTAAGATTAAAAAGGAGAGATGGAGAAACGCTGATGAACGGAATGATACGCTAAGCAGCGCACGCTAAATCTACTGGCGAGATTGTTAGTTTCAGGTGGGGATTGCTGATCACACATGCGTCAGTGGAGGCTTCCGAGTAAAATGTGCAAATGGAATGGGAGAGCGACGCAGTTTGGCGAGGAGTGGGAACCGAACGGACCAGCCAACTGAAGAAAGCAAGGGAAAAGAGCAATGCGGAGATCAGAGAAACCGAAGAACAAGCTGATGAAATCTTGATCCACATTTTGAGAGGAAGACGCAGATGGAGAGAGAGAGAGAGAGAGGGAGCGTGAAATTATAATTTGTGAGTCGTTTGTGTTAAAAATCTGCCCGGAGTCCTGCTAAATGTAAAAAAAAAAAGGTTTAACTGGCAACATAACTGTTGGCGTGCAGGCGTCATCAGGCAGTTCATCAGTAAGGCCAACCGCACTCGGCTATTTCAAGTATTTTCACATAAATGTTGCAGTTGTGGCTCAGTCCCTGGGGCGTAACTGAAGGAAGCAACGTTTCCTCTTGCAGATTAAATTGCACAAATGATGAGGAGAAAGACACACACAAAGAAATGGTCCCAAAATGTCCTGTGTGCTCTAATCCTGCCTGGAGATAGGTGGATTAGTGGGACATCCACAGAATAAACACACACACAGCTAGCTGATCTGATACTGTTTGGTGCAGGTATTTGCTGTCGATTCCCCCCTGAAGCACAGAAGAAGAAGAAGAAAACCTTCAGCAAATCAGCGCAGGGATGGACACGCGACCAGCCACACCCTCCTCCTCCTCCTCCTCCTCCTCCTCCTCCTCTATGAATAAAACCCAGCAACACATTCAGAAAAAAACTCGACAGCAAAAAACACATTGCATTCTGCCAAATCGTGATATCCGGTGTTAAACCTAAAAAAAATCATGTTACTTGTTCCGCAAAAACACATCAGAAGGATCAAAGAAACTTGCTTTGAGTGGGAATAATTCAGAACCCTGGCGTTTAGATTTGCAACCTATACGCCACAAAGCATCCCTCAATGGTGCCCATTTGCGGCCGCGTTAGAGACGCGTAAAGGCGCACGTCTCCCAATAAACAACTCCACCGCTGCAGCCACCTGTCAAATCTCAAGGCACAGTCAAGTTGCGGCATTTAGACTACGTTACAAGACCCATTGTGTATATTCCGCCCCCCCCCCTCCGCGTAATGATGTTGCACACCATGCGCAACTCCGAGCTGCATGCTTTTGCGTGCGTCCTCGTCTCGTTGTCGTTCACAATCTCTCGTTTTCAGTTCTCCCGCAAAAGTCGATTTTCGCAAAGTTTCCTGTCATCTAAATTGGCTCAGCCTTCTGCTTTTGGTGCAGCTCAACTTTCACCCTGACCTCTGATCGTTTGCGTCAAAGACGCAAAGGGCGCATCCAAATGTTCTCAAGTCGAGTGATTTATATCTCTCTGACTCAGACGCGGGTTCACTCACCCGTGAAGACCTCAGATTGTTCCTTCTTCTGCGTCCTTGCAGCCCTTTTCTTTATTGCTACATTCTCCATCTCTGCAGTATGTCCGTGTCCTTCCTTCGGGTGCATGGTGGAGCGAATCTCCGCTTCTGGTTGATCCCTCTTGGGCAATGGCAGTCAAAACTTCCACGGACGTAAACTGTGTAGACTAAAAAAAGGACTCCAGTCCACCTTGCTGGTCCAGAATTCTTCAGTTTGTCCGGGACACTGGGGCGCACCGCACCGGACACATTATGCGGTCCATTTGGGTCCGGTGCGCGTCCTGTGCACGCATGAAACACAATATATCAATGAGTCGGTTTGTAAAGTTCCAGAAGAAACAGGTGCGAAATCTAATTGGATGGCGATTTGTCTCCTGTGGAAACAAAGTTAACACCGGAGACCAGAGCGCGGATGATTCAGCGACGATACGCGCTCCTTACCGAACTACTGCTGGGAGAAAGGGAGAGAGGGAGAGAGAGAGAGAGAGAGACAGAGAGACTGCAGACCACAAGCTGACTCCCGCGGCGAGACGCATGAACCGTGCGCACGCAAGTAAGCCGTGCGTCCGCCTCTTTCTGCACTCACAAAAGAAGCCCGGCTGCACTCTGGCTTTCAAGAGACAAATGACGGGGCTGTGGTGAAATACAAAATGAACTATAACCTGGTTTAATCTGTAATCATGTAATTCGAGGCATCTATGTCATTCAAACCGCATCACTTGACATGCAGCTGGAGTGGAAGTGATGTTTGAACATCTGGATTCCTAGTGAATTAAAAAAAAAACATTGGTGGTGGTTTGTCATGCCATTAAATTCTCATGCTGACAGAGTTTTTCTTATTATTTTTTTTCATTTTAATACTTGTGTGTGTCTTGCTTGAATTATAGCAACACTGCCCCCACTGGCTATTTGGTGGCACTGCTCTGTTTTGCTCCTGTGGAGTCTGAACTTCAGCGTAAATGTTCTCTGAAGGGTTTACGATATATATTGGATCGCTGGAAGAAATGGAGAGTGGTCTGTCTACACCCCCCCCCCCGCCCCAGCAAAACACACACACACACACACACACACACACACACATTGAAAGATGCATTCTCCCTGTTTAGGGTCTTAAACCTTTTGTCATGCGGCTTTGCTTCTATCATTTTATCCTGTTACCTTACATTATGTTAAACATTCAAATTGTGGCTCTAGAATAAAACTGCATTCGTTAAAAAAATAAAAAAGGGGGTCAAAAACGAGGCGAAGGATTATATGAAGTCACCGAGGCGTTTCTCCGTCAGCCCACAGTGCATGTAATTCCTAACCGTTGGGGGGAGACGCTTGTCAAACATACTGCAGAGCTTTGCTGCGCTGCAATCCCCTCAGCGCTGGATGCAGATCCAGCACGTCTTATGGTTGGTTCTGTGTCAGAGACAATTGGCTTCAACACACGGATGGGAAATTCAGCTGAAAGTAGAAGGGGGGGGATGCAAAAGGAAAATCAATTGAAGAGTGTTTGATATTCACAAACGGCACACCAGGGGAGGGGGGGGGGATCAAGAGACACGAGCGCAATACGAACTCAGAGGAGAAACACGCATACACAACCAATCACTAACGTACTTGTAAATTAATCCATTGTATAGTTACACCTCCCCTCAATGAAAATCATTGCCGTCTAGTAAGTAATAAATTGACCTCTTGTGCAAATCTGTACGTAAGTGAGGGAGGGGAGATGAGAGTGGCTGGTGTTGGGGAGGACGATGCAAAGGACAACGTTGATTTGCTGTGGTGTCCCATTAAATAGAAGATTTATTTAAATTTCCACAGAAATCAATTTGAGGGCTCCAAAGAAGCAAATGAAGCCAGACGGATTTTTCGAGTTGGAACCGGACTGAGCATCCGGGGTCCGATTTCACTGCTTTGTTATAAGGACACATTTGAAGTGCCGTCCTTCTTTTAATTCAATTAACCGG
This sequence comes from Brachionichthys hirsutus, assembly GCF_040956055.1. NCBI lineage: Eukaryota > Metazoa > Chordata > Actinopteri > Lophiiformes > Brachionichthyidae > Brachionichthys > Brachionichthys hirsutus. Next base: position 3,443,511 of record NC_090919.1, read on the forward strand.
CACTCAAAAACTGTTCAAACCCAGAGTTCGGCCCACGACCCTCAAAGAAATAGACCTAAAATGTAGGCAGACAAGGGGACGCTGGTGGAGTCACAGAGGGGAGGGACGACGAGAAGCTGGGTGCGAGTCGATCAGGTAGAGTTCAGATAAAGAGCCTGCTTCCTAATAAGAGGTTTTATCATCTCGTGTCTTTTTATGAGTCACTCCAAACCCAATTTTCCACAGAATCTGTTCCAAAAATCAAGTTGAATTGATTTCTTTTTCTAGATATGTTTCATTTTTTATTTGTTTTTTTAACTTCTATCATGAAGCTCTGCAGGCAGCAGCTGAGGCTGATGGGAATGTGATTGGGTTTTAGTCATAGCCTCAAGAATTAGACCAATCCAATTAAATCCCAAATTCTCATCTGTGTTCAGATTCAGGCAACAAAAGCAGTGTGGAAAAACACGCTCCCAGTTTCTGCACGATTCCCTCGTCAGATGCCAAATAAGTCAAAATAAAATTAGGTGAAATACGGATGAAATTTACTCACTTATGCCGAGAGCCATGTTTAAAAATTTTTTTTTATTAAGTTCCAGAAAAGGAATTCAAGACATTAAAGAAGGCAAACCGAATAAAAGGCTGCTGAAAACCAACGTCAGCACCAAAGTGATCTGGGGAAATATGAGGCAATGTGAACTTGCACAAACACAATTTGCATTTGGATCCCCTCGTGGACAACTAACAGGAAATTGTGGTACATATTTATATCAAGATGTGTGTAAAAAAAAAAATAAGCAGAGGCGCGCAACATCCACAGCATCACGTTTCTTGTTCATTGCCGTCTGAATTTGAACGTGTCCTTTGTTGCTCTGTGACTTTGCAGAGCAGCCAACATGTTGCATTCAAGGGCAGCTTCATGAAACCCTCTCAAATTACATTTAGTTGACAAAAGAGAGACAGAGACCAAGAGCCGGAGGTCGACGTGCCGTCCGGAGGCAGCTAGTTTAATGGAGGAAGCTGCCTTTGTTGGTGCAGATGCCTGAACGCTCGAGCGTCGGGAAAATGAAAAGAGTCAAAATGACATGAAGATGAAGTCGGGTCAAATAACAATGCCGAAAACAGATTGCACACAACTGCTTCATGATTGGATGGTGCAGATTTTCAGGAGGGAACATTGAGAAGGATAAATGGATTCAGCCTCCTAATCCCTCAGATTGGGAAAATCCTGTAAAAATCTGGTTTTGGATATTCATGATCCCCAGAGGATGACTCTTAATTATATCTGAGGTTGTTTTTGTTTTGTTTTGTTTTTATCTTGGAAGGCTTTAAGGGAAAACATATATATAATTATAATAATTACAATAATAAACAGAATACTTTATCAAAGGACGTCTGATGCAACGTCGGACATGTCAAGACGGTCATTCACTTTTGGCAAGGCTGAAAAAGATTCCAGACTTTCTCATGAAGAACACCAAGAGGATTAGATATTCTGAATTAGGATAATCCCACGCCACGCTCAGATCATCACATGAGCTGCTTTTTGAAATGCTAATCAGCCACATTGACACAAATGTTCAGTTTTGCTCTTCGCTGAAGAAGTAATGGTCCGAAATCATGACTGCAGTCTCCTACCTTCTACCTTCATTTGAGTGGATGCACTGCCAGGATAGAGGCCTGCATCGGCTCTGCCGTTAAATTACACCACCTGTCCCATGATTATTATTACCCTAATTTCAATAGCATTTAAATCATGACGCTTCTTAATGTAACATTCCCCCCCCCCCCCAAAAAAACTGACCTTTTGTTGCAGTCGGACCTTTTCTTCTTACAACTCAGCCTCATTTTGTGCACGGCCACATTCCATTTTCAATCCAACAGCCACACACACAGAACAACAACTCAGCAACTTCAAAAGTTACACTGCCACCCATTGGTCTGGCATGCACACTACAGCCTTCTTTTTATTTTTCCTTTTATCTCCTGTATGTATGCGAGGATAATTTTCCCAATATTGAAAAAAAAAAACACACCTTTTGACCAAGCCTGTTGTCATGAAAGTGTTTCCTTAGCTTGAAGGTTTATTTTTCTTGAGGGACTTAATTAATTCTAAGTCTTTTCTTCTGCTCCCCGCTGAATATTCATCCCAGTTTCTCACCGTCTCATTATCCCTGTTTATATAGTTTGTGTATGTGCTTCTTTTGTCAGTTCAAAAGCGTGTCCTTCCTGTGATTCCTTGTGTTTGCTCCTGTGTTTCAGGCTGGCTTCCCCTGCTCCTCCGCAGCGTCTGGATTTTGTTGTTCGTATTTAAAGTCAAAAGTTGAGTTAAGTCATGTTTTTTTCTTCATCCTACTTTTAGCCCGCCTCCCCTGCGAGTCTCCTTCAGGGGCCAAAATAAAAAATTAAAGTGTAATGTTTCTTAGCGGGCATAGACAGATTTTGCCTTTGAAGATTCTTACCGGTTTAAAATGTGTCCTCTACAGGTGCACACATGCTCTATCGGGTTTCCAGACACTCAGATGTGTCACATTAAGATAAACCGTAACAAATTATAACTCTGAGTTGAAAATAAAAACAACTCCTGCCAGAAAGACTTCCCTGATATTTCCCACAGAACACACCATGAATGTAAAATGACCTTGTGTCAAGTGCTGGAGGCATGTGAAATATATTTTTGGGGGGGGGGGGGATTTGTTGAGGTGCAGTGCCTGGGATTTGCTCATATGCGTTAAAGCTGTCCTGCCTTTTATTATCATCAGTGACAGACCTATTAGAAATCTCCTTTTCAGCGGCATCATCCCGGCCCTCCCTTCAGCCTCGCTTTCCTTCAGGCGTAGATCTATATGTTATCAGCTTACTTGCTGGGCTGAGGCAAAAAAAAAAAAAAGCCCCAGAACTACCTCTTGACAGGCCTAATCCCAGCCTGATCTCACGTCTCACTTGAAAGCACTTCCACACTGAGTCAGATAATGCGCACCGGGGGCCCAAACCCAGCAAGCCGAGGAGTGGTTGGAAGACTTTTTTGGGTGCCCAGTAACCCTCTTTAGCAAGTTATTTACAAATGCGTTTCATCCACCTTCCTCGCTTAGATCCTTTGAACAAGAAGGGAAAAGAAATCCTTCGGAAAAAATAAAATCGGCAATTTTTCTCTGCTATTGACGTTTCTTTTCTTTTAAGCATTTCTCTGCCGGTAAGTATTTTATTTGTCTTGTTTTATCGTCCGAAGGATCATAGTCGTATTTTTCCGCTTTGTTTTACTGCTTGTTCCTGACCCAGTTCCGCGGTTCATATGTATTCTACTCATCTACATCAGCTTAGTTCAACAGATGTGACATCAGCATCAGTAAAATGCGAGCAGAGCATAAACTTTTATTAGTGTCTTCCGTAGATTGACCTTGACATCTAATCTAATCAGGCAGATGCACCCGCCGGGAATGAACTGGGAAAAAAACAACCTGGAATGCCGAATGTGAGCGTGGCTGGCATCTGGAGAGAGAGAGGGGGGGGGGGGGGCATTTTCTAGTTCCTCATAGATCATCTGGGCGTGACGAGCAGCATGAATGGAGCTGCTACAAAGTCAGTCAAGGTGTTTTATTAGATTTTAACCCAAAAAAGGACAAACGTTGAGCAAATCCAACACGGGATCAAATCAGATTCACTGGAAATGTAAGGAACGAGGGATGAATGGCATAAACCATTTGAGTTGTTGATCCGACGCGTGCGTAAATTGCTTCGGCCGCGCATCGATTCATGCATCCATCTTCTTCCGCGTTTCATAAAGCGACTTTGAGTTTCCAGAAAAGCGCTATATAAATAAAATGTATTATTCTTATTATTATAAGTACCTCTCTGCGCTTAATTCATCACCTCTTTCTCCACTCACAGCCAGATTGTGCCATATTTTCTGTAGTAGGCCCATCCCTGAGCCGCTAACATGGAATCTTTCAGCCTGGGGTCTCTATTAGCTCTATTTCTACCATTCCTCCATCTAATCATGTCACTTCAGGCCTTGCAGAATCCCTCCCCCCATCCCCCTGTATTTAATTAACATTCTAAACTGGTTTCATCGTCCAGCATTACTATCGTCAAACATCAAAACTCCTTTAAAGTGTTCTAGTGGATGCATGAAAATATTGTTGTTGTTTTTTACTCTGAATACAGAATTTATCAAAAGTTATCCTTGAGGTTTTAGGAAGTTCACTCTTTGTTCGGAGGAGGGCTGACGTTTTCTAGCAGCAGTATTTTTTTTTTTATAAATCCATATCTTTGCAGTCACCGTTGGCTTTTATGACGTGCCACAGAATTTTCTATCCTTGTAACCATTTATACTTTCATGCATCTTTAGGCTGCTCCAATTGGCAAGATCTCCACAATGCCTGAATTCATCCAAGAGACATTGGAGATGGATTTAAGGCTTTTTTCTTTTTCTCCCAAAAAAAGATGAGAGGTTTAAAAAAAAAAGTGCCATCTCTCTCTGAGGCACATCTGTAAAATTAAATCCTTTCAAGTGTGGTGTCGGGAGGGGATGTGTGAGAATGTTCTGCATGGTTGTCATGCTGCAAAAACAAAAGACACAACAGCGATAGAACTTGAGATAAAACAGGACTGGCTGCTCGTCTCATTTGCTTAGCGGGCCCAGATTAGCGCTGATTAACCCCTCCACACTTTTAGTGAGTGAATTTATTGCCAAAAATGCCAAGAATTCTCATTACTGTGCAGAAAGTTGAGCATTCATGTGGAAAGTTGGAGCTTCGTGAGTTCCTCTCACTGTAGGTTGGTGGCAGTGATGGATGGGAATTAGCTCGGGCTACGTGGCCCGAGGTGAATGTGATGGCAGATTAATTTGACAGCACATAATGTGGAAAGCAGGTGTCACATGAAAGACCCGAACAGAAGAAGGCAGGAGAAAGTCTGCTCGACTTGCCAGTCACAACTCTACCTGCCGTGCACGGAGCAGACATCTTACATTGTCCTTTTGCATTTGCTGCAAAGATGCAAGCAGACAGTTGGCATTTAAACGATTTGCAAATAGAGATGTTGAGGAAACAATCGTTTAATCGACACAATAGGCATAAAGAGAATGACGTCCATCCAATGACCAATGCCTTCCCTGAACGTTTTACATCTTTATTCAAATGAGGAGCATACAGAATATTTATAATACGTCCCCAACAGCATTAAATAATTAAAATGCCCAAAGAGCGATGCGGCCATTCATCAAAACAAATGACTCAACGACTACCTTGCCTTGTGCCAGGATTTCAAGGCTCCCGTAGATGGCTGGCGCTGTTTCTCAAAAGTTCCTCAAGCTCCAGTGAAATTTCTGCAGTTTGCAGAATTAATCCATCCTTAAAGTCCTTCTTAAAATAATTACAAACGGCACAAAAACAAAAGCACGAGTGAAGAGGAAAGTAGAGTTTATACCCGACTACACCAGCGTCCTCTCCAGGTGGGATCTGGGTCTGTTGATGTCTCCACAACCTTTCACAGTAACAACTTGAAGTTGCATGTTTCAATACCCAATCTGGATTATGATCTGGATTATTGTCTGCTTTTTCTTTCTTTCAAATTGGCAAATGCCTTTTAAAATTTGCAGGTGAGTCATGAAAGATAACAGGAAATATTGTTGCTGCAGCGATCGGATCTTCAGCTGATGAAGTGCTGCAATGAAACGGACACCCCTATCGGACGCAAAACATCTCCTCGCGTTTTTCGGGGGTTATTTTATATGTGCGTGCTGAGTGTCCGTTTTCCCCTTTCAAGTAGCTTTCAGTTTGCATTTGAAAATCAATCTCAGATGAGCTAAGGGAGGTGAGCGATGAATGAAGAAAGGAAGATGGAATGGAGTGAAACAAGGACAGAGAGCCGAGGTGAGGAGGGGATGGGGGGTCGGGGTGGAGTGGGGTGGGGGGGGGGGGGGATGAACAATCGAGCCGACAACGTAGGGAACAAATGAAGGAAAAACACAAAATGGATAGGAGACGCGGGTCGGAATGGGAATGAGAACAAGCTGGAAGGCAGCGAAGCAAGTGGAGGAAGAATGGCGTCTCTGATGTGGACGGACAAAGAAAAGCGCTAGGAGAGACACGTTCTTTGTGCGAGTCTTCAAATATATATTTTTTTTCAGGATGGGTTTTGATGAATAAACAAGCTCTTTCAGTCCAAAAAGCCCTGCGGTATTATGAGCGCTAACGCTAATGTCAGATGTCCCTTTTGTCCTTGAAACAAGGTCGTTCAAATCTGCACTTTGCCAAGCCAAGCTCAACAGGACTTTTAATGACCTTTAGAGAGACACAGAGACACTATATTGTTGGGGGGGGGGGGGTAAATTAAAGGAATTGTTACTAAGAATAAACTTTTATTATAATAAAAATGTGTCATTACGACCAAGTTTAGATCCTTGTGCTTCGGTGAAACGCCAGCGCTGAAACGAAAGTCATGGATACCTTGTAATGTTAAACGTTTACAGAAGATTCATGTTTGACGAAGTTCCTTCAGAAGGAACAATCCCGTCGCAGAGACTCTTCGTGGTCCTTACGAAACAGAAATTGACAAGCCATTACTGTCAAGGAAGACGATCATCTTTCTCTGGGACTCCTCAAACAAGCCTCTCGGTCCTTTCAACTTTGGCAGTTTCAATTTGGGAAAGTAAAAGAAGTTTTCTTTTCTCCTCTTTCTTTTTTCCTTTCTTCAGTTTCGATCCCGGCTCTTTTCACGGAGCGGCGATTGCCTTATTCACCGTCTGATTCACCTTCCTATATCAGAAGGTTTTGACAACGAGGATGGCAGACCGGGAGTCGGGGGGGGGGGGTTGAATGAAAGTGGAAGACGAGACAATGAGGGCGGAACAGAGGGAGAGGGAAACGGAGAGACAAAGGTGCGATGCAAACTCGGGGAGAAGTGGAACGCGGAGAAACAAGAGTTGATCATTGGAGCCGACATGGATGCTGATCCTCTTTCATCCTCTCCCTCTATTCCACTTAAACTTGTCTCTTCTACTCCCTAGTTTCTGTCCCCTCTGCTCGTTTTCCTTCAAGCTTTCATTTATCTTCCAACACCACCCTCTTCCTCTCTGCCCTCCCTTTTTTCCATCGATCTCCCCCCCCCCCCCTTCCCCTCTTCCTCTCTGTCTCGCCTTGAGTCATTCAGAATAATTGCTTTGCGCCGCTCTCATTTGCTGGGTGCTTATCAAGCCTTGGCTGCTATCTTGCACACACACAGCGTGTCCTAACAACAACCACACGCGGAGGCCTTCTCGCACACCCACTCACAGATCTGTCAGGGTAAGCAGGCTACAGAGCGCCCACTGTGGAGTCCGCCTCATGCTGAGAGGCACTTATGGTGCAACAATCAGCCCTTACAGGTGTGGAAGGGCTTCCTCGTGCACCACCCTTGCGGTACTCTCTTCCCATCTATCCATCCCGCAGTCCATTGATCACTACCCCCCCCCCCCCCCCCCCTCCAAAGAACGAGTGACTTGCCAGTGATTGATTTGCCATTTATTGTCCCCGTGCCCTTTCTCTTCTTGACTTTCTCTTTCCCGCCATCCATCCTCGGTACGTTGCTCTTTTCTCCCTTCGTCCCACAGCATTGCTTTATTGATGAGCCAGAGGGGACGAGATAGGGAGAAGTGAGGGTGCGTTCAGGACCACCTCGCTCACTTCAGACTTTTGGACTTTTTGTTTTTTGTTTTGATGGGGACAAAAATGGAAGCTAGGAAACATTTCTTGAACCAAGATCCAGATTAAAAAAAGTCTTCATCTGGACACCCACAAATAAGATGAATTTTGACTTTCATAATGACCTGGACGGCATTCTCTGCGATCAGTCAGATGGTTGCTAAGACAACCAGTACAAGTCAGAAAATAAGCAGGATATACTCCATATGTAACACACAGTTGGCGCAATTATAATAAACCTGAATGCCATGAAACTTGTCCTACAGCTTGTTTAGGAAGAAGTGGTTCAAGTTACCATGGCGACCAGCGGATACTTCAGGACGCCATAATGAAACCACAGCTTTTCCTTTCTGTAAATGTAATTTCCTGTACAGATTAAACAGACACACAATGCAAATGAAGTAATAGCGTTACTTTAAATTTACAGGACAGACCTTTGAATCGGATGATAAATCGGATGATAAATTGGATGTCTCAGCAGAAGAAGTCCGACCGTCCCACTCAAAGAAAAAAAATACATGTGGAAAAATACAATAGATGGCCGTGAATTTATATTGAATTTTATCTTTTGTTCTCAGACAGTCGATTGATTTCATGAGGAAGAAAGTCTCCGTTTGCCGCGGCGAACCTCTGCCGCATCCAATGAGGACTTGCCTTCGCATCCTTGCATTCGCCGCGTTAACTGCCACTTCCGCTTAAGTGTTTTCCCGCGGCTGAAGTGAGACTTTGATTGATGGCTGTAACGGCAAAAGGGGAAAGAGCGATTGAGACTCTCAGTAAGATTTTCAGAGTAAGAAAAGAACTGGAGTTTAACAAGTCAAAAATAGTTTATGTGGATGCTATTGTTTTTTTTATTTTTGTCAAGCTGTTGCTGTTGAACCTTCTAAAGATATGGTTTCACACACACACACACACGAGTACCACGCCATTCATCTCCGTCGGAATCTCGATATCCGGACGAGTAAGAGCAAAATGAACAATCCACGTTTGATGAGAACAGCCAAATGTTTTCTCACTTTATTTCCTGGCTGTTTATAAGACAATCTGTGCAATGTGGGACACCCAGCAGGTCCGGCCATGGAAAAGCCAATAAAGACACAATCTTCTTTTCATGAATTTTGCCTTTCGGGCACTCCTGAGTCCCAAATCGTGGGGAAAAAACAGCCTCTTGGAAAAAGGCAGATATTTTCATGCAGTGCGTGTGCATGTGGATGACTTGATTTGCAGCTTGTGCCTTTTTTTTTGTATTTGCTTGCTGTGAGACTAAAGGCCTCTATGATTACCACACTACACATGCCCTGGAATAGCCTCTTTTTTTTTTTTTGGAGACCACAAAAGAGCCCACCTGAGTGCAGATTTCAGTTGCGCATGGGTGGGGGGAGTGGGCCGAGCCCGAGGCTGATGGAGTGCTTGAGCAGGTTTGCCATTTTAATTCTGCACAATTCAGCTCGGCACACGAGCGGAATGCATCATTGCGAGCCCTGTTATGAACTTTGTAACAACGAGGCCAGTTGCTTCACACCTTTGAACAATCCTGAATGATTCATAGCTGCATTCTGAAATTAACTTCTTTTTTACTCACCAGCACAGGAGGAGCTTCTCAAGGCTGATGAGTCATTCTTCCTGGATTGAGAAACACATCAGAGAGCCGAGGATTAATAATTGGACTGAAACCAAGTTTGACCACTGAGCGGTGACATTATCTGAGAAAAAAAAAAAAAAAAAAAAAACGAGTCCCTTTTAAAACTGTGAGGAAACGAGGCAATCATCAATCAAAATCAGACTAAATTTGAGTGGGACATGGTCCTGTCTTTTTTCATCTGTTCTCGTTTACCATCATGATTGTCTAAATGTGATGTACGGAGACTCCCAAGTGGACGCTGTCGTTTTCAGAATGTGAATGAGATGCTGCATCGGTTTCATTAGTGTTTCTGTAACACGGCCAGCGTCTTTATAAAGTTACCGTGGGAAATGTTCTTGTAAATAAACAGCTTTTCTGTTTACATTCAAGGTTAATGACAGAAGCCTTTGTCGTGTCCTTGAGGTCCAGACAGAGGTTTTAACGCAGTTTCTTCCTCATAAATCATTTCCGAAGACGAGCATTCCGACGTCGCTATACGTAGCGGCTACACGAACCCAGCATGTAGCCTCCAGGATCAAGTAAAGAGCCAAACCGGAACAAACGATCCAGGAGTCTGTAAACAGTAGGTGCGAGATAGATTTCCACAGTGAGGGAAGATAAAGAATAAATATACCAAAGGAAGAGAAGGTTAGCAAGATCAATACTCTGGAATAAACAACTTGAGTTTTCTTAAATATTAAAAATCACATAAAATGTTTTAATGTAAAATAACAACTTCAGTGAGCTCCAAATGATTACGAAAAACAGTGTTTTTATATGTCATAGGATGAGCGCATAAATTACATTTGACAGAAATATAAAAATACATAAATTATTGGATTATGTTGTATTATCCTTTAAAGAAATTACAATATAATACATAACAGGTGTTGCAATGGATTATTTATTGAATAAAAGTGAAAATATTCCCTACTTTCCCTGAACCCCTACAAATACTGTTGTTTTCCTAGTAAACCATGACCAGCTAAAATAAAATAACTGCACATTAAGCAATATATTTGTAATAAACAAGAAAGCTCAGCTCCTTATGTGATTAAATGGAGGTTTGATGGAGGATCTGAACTCTTCCAAAAACACACCCACCTTCGGTGTCTTAATGTCGACACCGGCGTGAATAAACAGATTGCCGTGTTTGTGTTTGTGCGCCGTAGGCCGAGGCAGACGGATCGCGACTAAACGAGGGTTAGAGACGAATGTAGAAAGGAGTGAACCAGAGCTGGAGGAGGGAAAGAAACGCTAATGAATAATGGACAGCCGAGCAATGAAAAGAGGAGAGAGAGAAGGAGGCAGACTCAATTGGACTGTAGGAGAGACAGATTGAACACAACAAAGAGCGAGCGACATGATGCGTCTTTATTATTGTCTGTTATTATTCTTATTGTGGTACCGCTCATGTTGTCGTCTGATATGAAATAGACCTTTACCCTTTCATAAAATCTATAAATCTGCCTGGCCTTTGAACACCGGCGGAAGTATTTAGGATGAAGTCAATACAAGTCTGTTAAACAAGTCTGGCCTTTCTGAGATATTTAAATGTGTAAAACGTTACATCATATGTCTTCAAAGGACCTTGGGAAGTATGGTCGTCCATCCGGATGACTCTATCGCCTTCCAAGTGAGTGAACGAGGGTTTATTCCACTCCAGCCTGCAGGACCATCAATATTGCACATCAGCCTCCTGCTGCAGTTCTCTTGTGGTTGCATTGTTGAATGGGGAGACATGTCGGCTCTCATTGGCTTCTCCAGCACGCCCCTTCTCTTACCTTCTTCTTGTCCCAGTGTTCTACAGCATGGCTGTCACTACCCACTCACTCTATTCGGTGTGTGTGTGTGAGTGTGTGTGTGTGTGTGATGGCACAGCCGTATCCTGCTTTCTGCTTGTGTTTGAATGAGAGTGGGCGCAGGCAGTGCTGAACACTCGTGTTTTATGGGATGTCTGTCACAGAGGCAGTAAGCGTTCAGTGTTCCGTGTGTTGCATGCATGCGTGTGCAGTAAGGTGTGTATGACCCAACGAATGAAATGTGCTTGTGTGTATTTGTGTGTTTTGTGTGCCTTTCACATCCATCTATGGTTAAATGAAGCCAATTTCTAAAGGCATGGCTGCCAACCAAATTTATATACACACACACACAGCTTGGTGCTGGTGAAACATGCAGGGTGTTGGACCATAAGCCCAGCAGACAGCCTAAAAAAATTAATCCGCTTGTGAAAATAGATGTTTTCACGATAACTATTGATTCTAAAGCGTTCTTAAACAATTCTTAAGTAACCTCCCTTCAACCCTCTCGTCCTCCATCCCTTTCTTCATTATCAAGTTTGTCCGTCTCCACCCCCCACCCCCCCCCCCTGCTTATACTTCAGGTGTCGTAATTAGCGGCGCCGTATGGCACGCACCGAGCTGCAAGTGCGGTGTGGAAAATGATGGCGCGCCATATGTTGGCCTTTTCAGCGAAGACGTAAGCGAACATCCTGCGGCGATCAACAGCGGAAGCGGAAGTGTCGAGCTCAGGAGCTCATCCCTGCCATTTAACGCCCTTGCGGTGACCCCCCGAAAACGACCTCCCAAAGGAAGGCAGCGTGGAATAATGTGTAAATGAAAGATATCAACGATGAGGACGGCGTCATTGGGCTAATAACCCGAATGTACAACCCAGATGTTGCCGTGCCGACACCCGTGTAGCAGGCATGCATCATCCTTTCTGTCTCCACCCCTCCTTCAGCCTCTCGCCATCAGCGTCACACCTCTGAGGCCTTAATGGCTTCACGCCGGTGCATTTTTACAGCCTCCCCTCCTGCGACTTAATGGCCCGGCTTTTCAAATGTGGCGACTCGGAATTCGACATGACCTCCTCTTTCCACTTTGTTCTACGCAAGTTAAGACGTCAGCTGCCTTTTTTCTTTTTTTTTTCTTCTTCTTCTTTCAAAGCAATCTCAAGCTGAGTACGGCAACAGGTTCTTCTTTTCCAGCTGTCAAATTGGGAACATCTTGTCTCCTTTATTTGCAAAAAAGACAGTCCTGGCAGAGTAAATGTATTTTTAACCATGTTGTCAAATTCAAGAGTAGCGTCACCTGACAGAACATTTGTGATTCAAGAACGAGCACTAACCCACTGATGCCCGTCCAGATGAGGACGTTTTTTGGGGTTTTTTTTACGTTTTATTACCCGGTTTGTAAAATAAGAAGATCACAAATTTTCTTGGTTCCACCTGTCTCAGCGGCACCACGCTACTGACAATCAGAGCTTTTAAACACAGTAAACAGTGGCTGGTTACTCGCCGCAACAGGTGGAGGTGAGGTGAGGCGTGATATGAGGGGAGGGGCCAGACACACAAATATCCACACAACAAAATGACGTATAAATGGAATGCTGCCTCCCAACGGAGGATATATGTTGAATATTTGGAAGCGCATTTATTCAGCCCCGCCCATTGTTTATGGCATTTACTCAAAATCCTCTCTCTATCAGCTGTTTCTACGCCATAAATCACAAAAAAGAACTTTTGTAAGTATTTCAATTCGACACGGCTTGTTTCCCCACAATCAGCATAAAAGGCAGGAGCCAGGAACACGCGGCCTACAGCGAAGCGTGACGGTGGAACGGTGATGCTCTGGGGCTGCATCTGGAAGCATCTGTGAAGAGTCACCCTCCCCCCCCCCCCCACCCCCACACACACACACACCCCATCAGGCCATATTGCTGCATCTAGAGTGTCACCTTATCAGATGGTGCGATGCACCGAGGGCTTCATTAAAATCTAACGCTCCCCTCCATCTTCTCACCTCCCTTACTGTGTCGCTCCCACATTTTCCTTATGTCACCCTGATATAATGCACAAGTGCTCAAAGTTCAGACGTTCCAAACACACGAACCCGGAAGAGGTTCAATCCTACACCATTTCAATCAGGAGCCACAAGGGGATGAAGGACAGATAATTGTTTAGAGCAGATGATCTATGATAATTGCTCTGTCAGGAAGTCTTTGGCGCTACAACTCTTCAGGGAGATTGTGATTGACGGGCGTCCGCCAACAGCAGCTGCCAGATAAACCCTCTAATTTATTACCGGCATGGGTGGCGGCGGCGGCGGCTGATGACCCTGCTGAGACCGATGAGGCTGAAACAGATGATGACGTGGGTAAATCCGGGCAGACTGGGTGGTGATGAGGAGGCGGCGGATGTACGTCGTTATCAGATTCAAACCTCAACTGAGACTTGAGCAAAAACTCTTTGGAGTTAGCTTTGGAGCTAAAAAAAAAAGTAAAAAAGGCACGTGTTAGCCCGTCTGCTACGTCAAAAATCTGGAAAAAGAATGCATAAGGCTGGCTAATAAGGCTAATATTTTTTACATTTTCTCTCTCTCCCTCTGTGCCCCCCCACTTCCTCTTTCTCTCTATTACCCCAGCCATCTTTTTTTTTTTAGCAATACCAAATGCTATTATTACACACCGAGGGCTCCATTAAACCCATACTGCAAACTAAACATAACAGCCTCAGGACACGGCGCGTCGACAAACAAGTCCGCCGCCACTCTGCATCGCACGGCTATAAAGGAAATTGAATGGCCTTAAAGCTGCAATGAGTGAATTTGTGTGATAAAAAAAAAAAAACATTTGACAGGGAAATGCTGATTGTTGCGTTGCCACTTGGGAAACATGATGACTTTGCAATTTATGGACGAAAAGCACATGCAGTCTAATATATATTAAAATATTTATTTTAATGCCAGCCAATAAATATGTCTTCAGTGTTGATTAAACAGTTTACCGCTCTGCGCCATTAAATCGCTGAGAGAAGCAATTTATCATGAAACCTGAACCTTTGCCTTGATTCTAAATCACGTGCGCCACAACGTGACTAAAGAGAAAATAGGGAGAAGCGGAAGAGAAATCTAATGTATAATATATAGAAAGAATATGTTAGACTATGTAATAATTTATTCATTAGAAATCCAATCCATCAGAAGAAAAATCCTCTCAAATCATCTCCTGGGATTAGGATTATTTTCTATATTCTCCATTTGTAGTCATTTCTAAATCATCTGCTCTCCCATTGATATTTGGATTTAGGCATGATAATTATTCTTTTTGTTCTCATCTGCATTACAGAGCCGAGCTCCTCAGCTCCAAATCTGTTATCCATTTTGGCGTAAGAGCGAAATCTGTACCCCCTCCACCCCACCCCACACACACACACACAAAGAAGTATCCTCTGTGTCTGTTTCCCTCTTCAACTTGCATCGGTGGGCCAGTCAGCGGATGGAAGTGATGATTCTGTCCCAGATGATTTACAAAGTGCTTTCAATCTTCATGAACTTCACAAGTTTCCAAATTCCCCCAAATGAAGTGTCAGCACCTAAATCTTCCTTTTCTTCATTCAGTCCCCCCCCCGCTGGGGGTCACAGATCGTCTGTCTTCATCTCACGTCTTCCTCGGTCGCATCAAGCACCTTCCTCTTCTCCTTTTACCTAGCAGCTCTCTCCTTGTCGTCCATGCATAATTTAACTAGAAAAGCACTCAGAGAGCACAGACCTCTGCCAAGCAGCTCATTTCCCTCCAAATTGGATTTACACCGTCCACATGCTGATCTGGATCATCACCAAAATTTTGTCATCTGTTTCTGGTAACATTCCCAACATTTCATGGAAATGTCATCAAGATCTGTCAGTAACTTTTTGAGTTATCTTGCTAACAGACAAACAAACAAACCATTTACAAAAACCCCCGCCTTGGCAGACGTAATTAATGTTAGCAGCCCAGTATAAAATTATGATTTGTTTTCTGGGCTTTGAAGCAAGCAAGGGGGGGGGGGGGGGGTCTTCCAGATTTTTGTAAATACCTTTCAGTACTTCTGACTTTCGTCTCCCTTTAGTCTTGTTATCTCAATCAGCGGCAGTTATTTCCACTGCTCCGCATCTTCCCGCAACTCTGCTAATTAACGCAGAGATTAATGGATCCTCGGCTCGAGCAAAAACAATTAAATAGCGTTCAAACGGGAGGATATTTGTTTGACGGAATATCTGCTATTGATTTTTATTTGCAAATGGAATTTGTATATCTGGGCCAGATATAACTCGGTGAAATTTGTAAAATTGAATAAAAGAAGATGTTTTCTTTATTTAAAAAGAAAAATCCACATGTTTCAAACACATTCCCTATAAGTAGCACAAAGTAACTGAACGTTCTTATTGATGGCTGAATAGAATCCTTTAAATCCGAATCAAGGACTTCTTTGTTTTGCTTTATTATCTTCCTGTGTTTGATGGGTCCACGGTTCAACATGCTGCATGAGGCTAACAGCGCTAACCTGGTGGATCTCTGCTCCGGTCCCAGATGCCGCGACTCATCTGTTCCCCTTAGAAGAAGGCTTGAGGAATAATTACGAACGTGCGTGTGTGAGCGCTTTGAGCCCAACTTGAGCCTCTCTCGAGGCCGCATGGAGACAGTGAATGTTTTGGATAATGTTGCACTCCAAAGATCCTCGGATAATTACCTTCCTGAAGCCGGCGAAATGGGATCACTGCTGACTGCAGACCTTTTTTCTTTATTTTTTTGTTCTTGTTTGTTTAAATGGTGAAATACTTCATGATGAATGGACTAAAGGAGAATAAAAACATTTCATATCATTATGAAAAAGCTAATAACTTTCATTTTTGCAAGCTCATATTGTTGGTGTATTGTACGCATTCTTTCATTTGTTTTTTGACCAGCTATGCCATTTGACCTACTCAGCCACCGTAGTTAATTTCCAAGTGGGCGGCATTAGAAAATTATCATAATTGGACTGTGGGTGGTTTATGAGGTGAGGTCTGTATAGCCAGACGCTTCCCTGCTAGCATGCTAAACAGAGATGGCAAGCGTGTATGCATGCTAATATTGTCACATGCTATAAAGCTCATATGAGCATTTCGCTAAAGGCAACTTCTGTGCTAATGAACTTTCACCCAGAGCTCATAGTGCGGCTACCAATTTTTTTTTAGAGTTATTACATTAGGTGAATTTTGTATACAGTGGCAAACAGAATTGCCGTCCTGCGACTCCACTTGGTCTCTCCATCCTTCTTTCACTGTATTTTCACAAATGTCACCCACCACTCCATCATTATTCAGCGCAGACATGCAGGCTCAGGCTGACAACACCCTCACGCCTCCTGATGCTTGGAATGCTAAAAAAAAAACTAGCAGCTCTCAGACCATCGTGTCCAAAGAAAAAAGAAAAAGGGGCAGAGTGACCCAGGATGGATAAAAAAAAAAAAGGCTCCTTGGCTGAATGTTTCCTCTGAATAGAAAACAAAGGCAAAGGGCCAAATGCCAAGGATGGAGGATTTATTTCTCTCCTGTGCCACTCCAACTAACAATGGTCTGGAATGTTAACAGAAGGGATCCTGCTGCTGTCATGGCAACATTCCCTGAGCTGAAATTATGGTCTGTTATGACTGTTTGGTGAATGGCTGTCATGTGCAGCGGCTGTTTGAATCCTTTTCACGGTTTAATCGGCACATATGTCAAAGTCGTAACCCTGAATTATGCTTTTATTCATGTTCGTGTTTTTTTATTTTACCATTCGTTTACGTTTTGCCTCTACGTTTGGATCTCACATAATGGGGTTGAGAGTCTGTGTGGGATCTTGTGAGACCGTGCGGGGCCCCAAGCCGATGTTGGCGCCCTGCTGATTGTAATCGAACGTGTTGGACCCCCATCCCCTTTAGGTTCAGCTGTTAGACGCGGTCGGATCTCACCTACCTGCTTCCACAGCACCTCCAGCCACTTTGACCCGAACTATGTCATCATGTACGTGCAGCTGAATTAGCTGACTGATGCTAATTCCACCCCTCGGCGGTAATCACTGTCATTATTCTCTTGAGGTAAACGCTGGTTTTGCAGAGGGCAGAGACGGTCGGGGTTGGAGCTTTTTGTGTGGAAAGATCTTTTCTCTGAGTCATTTCACTCTGACTGCTTTACCACACCTGTTCTGTTTTTCGCTTCGGGGCCTTTTTTCTCTCTCGTTTGCATCAGTGAAAGATTTAACCCTCTGTTCTCTGCTTTCTGGGGTCCGCTCGCATTTAGTCCCCAACGGTTAGCATTCATAAAACATGAGCAAAGGCTTGTGGACAGATATCTGAGAGTCTGCTTCAGCCAGACATTTGTTCTGGTGGATTAGAAGTTTGCTCAGGTGTCCCTTGAACACATGAACGTATTCTATAGTGCTATACAAACCTGTTGCTGCTGCTATTATCAACTGGTGACAAATCTGACCTCATTTGCATTACAGAACAAAAGAAAAGGTAAAAATAACATGAATTGCATGCAAAAGAAAATACACTGTTGTTGTCCAAAACTCCGTAAAAAAAAAAAAAAAAAAAAGTAGATAATTAAAGAAGCTAAATAGGCATCTTTCTAAAGTGTGTTGCAGCGCTCCATTTACACACTGAATTACGTCGACATTAATCAGACATTTCTTTGAACACTTTTCACTGATTTGTGAAGATAAATAACATTTATATACTTCAATAACTGGAACGGTGTAGCCATCTTTCTATTTTGGCAGCCTCTGCTTGCAAAGCATTCTGGGATTTTTCGACCACTACCTTCCACCACTCCATTAATTTTTGGCCTGCGTCTGCATGGGTGTTTAGAAGGCTGTTTGAAGGTTTTTGGATTGGGATCAATTTGAATCTGAAAGGAGTGCATAATGTTTAATTTTTCATTCTTGCCTCGCTCGCTGCTACTCAGCAGGTGCTTCAGCGCCTGCTTTTACGCACACGAAGTATCCTCGTAACAGGATTTGAAAAACGTTTTAACAAGCAGACGTTTGCGTGTTTCCATTAGTTTGTCCGCGTCAGCAAAATGGGAGTAGGGAATTGAATTAGCGCAAAGGGCAACAGGTGTTAAGGAAAAACATAAAGGATAAAGTCACAGGGTCAAAAGGAGGGAGACGAGGAGTGAGGAGGAGCGGAGCATTTAGCCGGAGCTGAAGCTTAGATGAATGTAATTATGTGGTCGTAATGGGGCCGCTCTGGCCCCGCTTCCAGGATAATTCAGTTTGGCGAATCAGAAGAGGACCTGAGTGCGAGGTGAGAGACAGATTGCGTTAGCTATTGTTGGACGCAAAGCATGTTTAATGGTATGTATTAACACGTGTGTGTGTGTGAGTCTGAGAGAGAATGTTTACTTCACAGGCAAAACTACATGTCAAATTTTCACCACATCACTTTGGATTGGCGCAACATGGAGATCACCATCATGCCATCATGATGGAATGCATCAGCAAATGAGTCTAAATATCAAACACACAGACGCATTCTAATATGCCAAAATAAAAAAGATGTAACCTCTAAGAATACAATTCACTGTTGAAGTTTGGGTAAACATTTTTTAATCTCAGAGCCCATTGTGTAAATTTATTCTTTGAAAAGGTGCACCAAAGCAGATTTGTCCCTGCAGCGTATCTTGAAATGGAAGTGTAAAAACTAAAACAACACTAACTCTGCTGTGTGTGTCTCTGCGCTTTGCCTTGGGAATATCGTTCTATTTAATTGCTCGAAACTTGAACACTTGGAGTAAAAATCAGTTGGGCCGTTAATAAATATGCGATTCATGCTGAGTTAACCAGTGAGCAATCTGCTCTGTGCAGCGCGAATGATTTACTGTTGGACAGGAAACAAATTTTATACCCGGATAAAAATAGAGCAACCCAGACAAATTAATCTGCAGTATTGAAAGCAAAAGCAATTTAATTTCCATCCTTCTTTTAGTCAATTTAGTTAGTTAATCAATAATTATAATTGATTTGATCCCCAGTTTGTATCTATACTGGTGCACATGCAGAATTAAAAATGCACATTGAAGGCTCCCGAATATCGCACAAAAAATGAGGTTACAAATGTGATGAAATCCTAGAACAGGGCTATGAGGCGCACCGTTTCTCTGCCTTCAACTACTTTCTGAATATTCCGAATATTCCCCCGTGGGAAACTAAAAAAGCTGAATGTTTCTGAATGTATCTGCTGTCCTGACAGTGAGACAGTGAGATAATCTCAGCCTGCAGTAACCCTTCAGGTGTTTCTCTGGCGCTCCCTCGTCTATCGCCATGCGTAACCGCGGCTCTGCCTCCAACCACTTAGCTGCCACACTATTTATATCAGAGATGACTGCAGCCACTCTCAAGGCTGTATCTTATTCCATCAACTCTGTCCTTCCTGTCTAATCCATTTGCAGATCTTTCCATCTTTTTTCCCCCTGCTCCCTTTATTTTATCTCCCAATTATTCATCTTAATTTAATATCTCTCTGCAGTGTCCTCCTTTTACCCTTCGCCGTGCCCTTCCCCTTCATTTGCTCCCCCCCCCCCCCGTCTCTCCTTGCAACCAACGATCTGAAAGTGTTTTATTGTTTTTCTGAATATTTCATGACGAAAACTCGACGTCGTGCTAAAAATAACATCTTTTTATTTTATTTATTTATTTTTGCCAAAGTGACAGTAAAAGGGGATTAGCTAATGATGCTTTTAGCTTTTCAATGAAGTGCTTTGAAAGCCAATTTGGACAGATTACATGAGTCTACTTTGTCTCTTTGCTCATAGGAAATCATTTATCCTGTAATGCAGGTGCCATGCTGATCACCAAGAAGAGCATAAAGAAGAATGTGGAGGGGAAAATGACTTTTGTCAGAAGAGGATTTGAGATTTTCAACAACAACAACGAAAGACTGATAGCGATCCTTTTCTTTTCTGAGACAAAACTGTTCCGCCAGATTATTTGAATCGATTTGAATCGCTGCACTTTATAAACGGTCTCTGGAGGCCCAGAATATAAACTGCTTTTCAGTCTCTCTCTCGCTCTCTCTCTCTCTCTTTCCTTCTCAGCCTCTGACATTTTCTAGCAAAACTTGAATACGAGGCATCGTGAAAAATGCCGTCTCTGCCGGTTGATTGTCCATCGCTTCCACAAATACGATCCAATAGGAATTGAGTTTGAGCCCGAGGCAGTCTGACCACGAGCCGGCCAAACTCCACCAGCTTGTCCGTGTATTTTCTAATGAGAATACATTGTCTGCTTTGTCATTTCTGTCTCCAGCTTCTATTCCTCGCCTCCTCGTCTGTTCGCCTTCTGTTTTTTGTTTAATCAAACCTAATATACTACATAAAATCATTATGGATCATCTCGATGTCGCTCTGTAATGAATATGGGCCAGCTAAATCAAATTAACCTTTTTCAGGCCTCTCAGATTCGAGATGCTCCTGATAGCTGAGGGAGATTCATGCCCCTGCGATCTCTATCGTTTTCAGTCTATCGATGACGCAGAATTGCGATTCCATCTTTTTTTCTTTGCTACTGCGCCACAAAGTTAAAGATATCTAGTACTTCTGGCCTATCCTCCTCAGCGAGCCTCTCTACGATTGTTAATACAAAAACGCTCTTTCTTCTGCTACTTTAGCGCTACCCCTCTTCAGTGCATTATCCCCTTTTCATTTGCCTCCTTCATCCCTAATTCCAGTCGACTCCCCTTTCTCTCTCGGCGTAAGTGACCTCAAGTGACCCCGCAATACGGCGGGTGATTCAGGAAGTTAAAATAGCTTTGCGCAGTCCAAGATTTAAGCCTCTATCCGTCCTCTGGGTGCAGGAGCTCCAGCGTGACGCTAAGTGATACAGATCCAAAGCATAGACAGACAGGAGTGCTTGCATGTAATATCCAATATATCTATTACCACTGACATTTATTCTAACAAAAAGGGGTTGTAGCTTTTACTTGCCGATGTGGAATGAATAAGTTATCGTCTAAGGAGAGAGCCGGACTGTAAGAAAGGTAGAAAACCAATAACGTGGACTCACTGAAGCTCATTTACGTCAGAGGGTCCAAGCAAAATCACTGAATGAGAGACATTGCACAATCATTAATTTCACAGAACAGGAAAAGGTGTATGTGTTTTTGGGGGGGAGAAAACTGGAATGGCCATGTAAATAAATAAGTTCTGAATCCAGATGCGTGACTCACAAATAAAGAGCTGTGAGCACACATCACACAATCCAGCGGGACGCTGCAGGGTGATGAGAGGATAAGTGAGGACAGGAGAGCAAGGTAGGCGAGGGAGGTCAGGTGATCAGCAATTGCTGGAAAGAGGTCACCATGCAGGTCAGGAGGTATCGGGTTGAGTCTGAAATTAAAAGGATGGGACCAAAAAAAAAAAAGAAGAGGGCAAACGAGAGAGTGTGTGCGTAGGAGTTGTGAAAAGGAATTTGCAATCTCTGGCAGGAGAAAATGAAAATGCATGTGAAAACAAAGATCATATAAATGCTTCTGAAGCTCAGCTTTGCGTTATCAGCAGACGTCTATATGGGCTGTGCTGCAGTTTGTTCGTAGGACTCAACAATCCCATGCACACCTGGATCGACGGATGGATCGACGGATGGATAGTGTTGGAATGAAATCAGCACAAGCAGCTCTTAGTGTTTAGGGAATTAAGCCTAAATGCCGGCATCAAGGGGGGTTTTGCAAGTTTCCAAAGTACATCGAGCTGCATACAAAAATATTTGGCATGTGGAGTTAGCAACGAGTCGCTAAGTAGTGTGGCAGTCGGGACATTTCTCCTTGATTTTTAATTATTCTGGTTTAGTTATGTTATTTCTTAGAATAGAAATTATACTTAAAAACCTTTAAAGCCCGGCGGATCATATTTGATACACAAATATCCTAATATCGGTCTGATTGAAGCCCGAGGATAAAATGTGAAAGTGTATTAAAGCGTTGTTCTTTTCACCAACTTTTTCCAACCCTTTTGAAATAGGAATTAAGGGACTTGATATTTCCTCTCTAACTGCTGCCGATCCTGCAGCAGTCAGTCCACCCCAGGAACTCCCATGATGCACTGCTGACAGCAGTTTTGGATTGAATGATCCATGTTGTGTTCTTATGCTAATGTAATGTGTGTAAATATGCTCAGACATCTTTTTTTTCTCCCCCCGCCCACCTCCTCATTCCTTTGTCTGTGATCTTGTTTACACCCTCCTCTCAGCGCCTGCAGCCAGTTTAAATATCAGGTCCGGCGCCGCGTTGACGTTGAGCGATTGTTGCGTCGTAATATCTGTCAGGCGGAACGGCTGTAAATTCATCACGGGCTTTTTTGGGACTTTGCTCTGCTGGAGCCGCGACATGCTCTCTGTGTTTGGACTGGACCGTCTGCGTTTGTTCCAGATAAAGGATTAGAGATCAGACCGAGGCATTTCTGCACCTGCATCCCCTTCACATCTCATCTCTCACCATTGCTCAGCACCCCTCGCCCGCCTCCCAGATAATCGTGCTAGGGTGTGTGTGTGTGTGCGTGTGTGAACTGAAATGCTGCAGGGCGAGCTTGTTGGAAATATATGTGGGAAAATATGCCTGAAAGCTAATCCCTGTGGCAAGGTGGGGCCTGGTCTCTGCAGACAAGAGGGTGACCTGTGATCCCGTATAAAAAGAAATCAGAGTATTTTTTAGACGTTTCTTCCTGTCATCCATCATTAAACAAAGACTGTGTCGTCAAATTTTGGAATTAAAAAAAACCCTGGATTTCGAGGACGTTCATTTTTTAAAGACATTTTCTCGATTGACTGACATTATATTTGTTTTTAAACCACACATCTGAATGGAAGTCGCTCAAACTTCTCGCTCTTTTGTTGCAGCGGCCCTGAGAGCTTAGCACGCGGCAACGCAAACAAACGACAACAAAGGGGACTTTTGACCAATTTGACAGCTGCTCATCAGAGACGTGAATTCATTTATGCTTCCTCTCAAGATGCAGAGAGAGAGATTCAAGATAGCATCAAAAAAAAAGAGGAGTGAAAATGTGTTTTAAACATGAATGAGGCAGCCTGTCCTCCGAAGCCTCGCGTGAACCGCTTCACTCTCATTTTGAAGTGCTGGAGGAAAGTTCGAAGGCCGCCCTCCCGTATCCTCTGCGCAGAAGCTTCTGGGTCAGATGCGGCGCCGTCTGAATCGGCCTGTCGGGCACGATTTAGTCTTTTTATAATTTCCACAATTTATGCCACTCATGCAACAGACGTCAGCTCAAGGCCCAGAGTATTACAATATTTCACCGAAGTGTTACTGCTTGATGTACTGCGTCGCTCTGCTTGATGCTTAGTGCCGCTTATCTTTGTTAGTCGGTCCCAGATTGGTTCACCTGGCTTCACAGCCGCCCCATCGGTCATCAGCGGATTTTCTCTCGGAGGAAATCCTCACCTCCATTGAGGTGGCCATTGTGAAAAGAGGGCGTCTATTGTTGCACAAAACTTATTTGAAAAAATAGTTATTCTAAATGACAAGGAGAAGTGTGTGTGTGTGTGTGTGCGTGTGTGTGTGCATGCGTGCGTGTAAAACAGCTTCAGACTCATCAGCGTGAACGAAGGAACCCATTTGCATTTCTTTTTTCTCTCCACCACTAAGTGTCTTTTCAACAGCTAATCACTTCATCATTTCCCAACGCTCCAACACAAACACAAACACACACGCCAACCCAGCTTCACCCCCCCCCCCCCCCCCCCCCCCCATTCCTCTCACCAGCGTAATTCTCCACACAAAAGTGAGGTGCATGGGTGTATCAACATTTTAGTGTAAACACAATCTTCAAATCCTCCGGTCTGATTCCCCACACACACAGGGACGAACTAGAAGCGGAACGTCCCTGAGAGACATGGCGGTTAAAAAAAAGACTTTGATTGGGCCGGCTCTCGGGACTGGATTTGTTATATTTTCCGCTGAAAGCTTCCTGTCCTCAGAGGGAAATCACTTTTAAAAGGGATAACATTTAAGACCGCAGGCGAGGCTTACCTCACCGCTGCATCCATTGAACATGCATCGCATGCAGTTCAGCGTTAATCGCTCCATCTAATTGTTTTTCTTCTCTGTGATAGGAACCGAGGGAGAATAATTAAGACGATGACCGAGGGACGCCCTCACTCCGCGTCCTCCAGTTGCCAAGATTAACAAACAACCGGCAACCGACCGCCTGACTTCCTTTCCCTCAAACCCCGTCCTCAAAAATCTTTTTTCCATTTCACCACAGCTGTAGAGAAGTCATCAACAGGGCAGGAAGGATCTCTCTCTCTCTTTTTTTCCATCCATTGGTTTTGTCTTATTCAAAAGGATTCTCGGTCACAGGAAGGGCAGAGCAGCTGACGGATGAACGCCGTTTGTGCACGAGGGTTAATTTGAGCATCCAAAATGAGAATGAATGAATGACGGCAGGAAAATCAGGGGAAATTCCTGGTGTCCCAAATCCATGCAGACCAACGAGGATGTCACATTTATTTTTGCCTCAATTAGTTTTCATAAAGAAACAATACAAAAGTCCATCACAAAAAGAAATGCATGAATGATATCATGGGTGGAAAAATAGCAAGTTTGTCTCAAGAGCAGAAAATGTCTTGAACTCTACACATACATTCATCATGTGTGGGGGGGGTGAAAGTCATTTCCTGGGCCCGGAATTTCAAAAACTTTGAATCCGGATAATAATGATCCAAATTTCCAAATCCTCTGATTCAAATCTTGAGATTCATATTTCAAAACGTTGCAGGATTGGATCGAAATGATCCTGATCCTCTTGGATAAGGATTTCCAAATCCGTCCGTCCTTCTGGATCACAGAGAGAAATTCTAGCAAAAAAAAAAAAACTTCCATTAATTTAACATGCATCTATATTTATATGTAACAAGGTCAGTGTAAATATAATGTATACATATTTAATGATTGGAAAATATACATTCATAAGTCAGATGTAAACATGCAGATTTTATTATTTGCAGTCATGCAGCCTTCTGTGAATATTTAAATAGACTAAATGATTAAGTCAAGTAAACAGAATAGCGTTTGATTGTCCGGCGCTTCGGTCTCGCCGCCACGTCCCTCCAAGCCCGCCGAGCAATCACCGCTGACAGCCGGCACCCCGAGGGGCCGGAAAAGATCGTGTCATGTACCGCGAGTTCACTGGGAGAGCGCTTCTCAAGACACAATGAGTCAGTCGGAGTCAAAGCTCAAAGAAGATCGACAGAGTGGGGGGAAAAAAAGAGTCTGTCTCCGAAAGAATTGTTTTCATTTTGAAAGATCTTTTCTGTTCTCGTGGTGGGGGGGGGGGGATAATATCAAGTGTTTTCTCTCAACATCTCTCACATCCTCCTCTTCCTATTTACTGACCGTCCCACACTTCAGTTCTCCTGGGCCTAAACTTGAGAAATAGCCTTTCTGACTGCTGGGAGGACTTTCAATCATTGCTTCGTTCGCATTAACCAGAGTAGCTGATTTCGATGTCGTAGCCAAGTTTGGATTGTTGCAAAAAAAAAAAAAAAAAAAAAGGGTTTTAATGAAAACTTGGTTGGGAAGAGTCCAGGGAATTGCAGGTCAGGATAAATGGGCGGAGTCTGGAATATTATTTCAGGTTCTTTAAACCAAACACCGTATTTCTTCGCTCGCCGTTGATTGCATTCAATCCACGCGGGAATTCATTTACTGGTGTCGGATTTCACGTCACGTGCGGCCCTTTTAGTACTTGCGGCATTGCCTCTTTAGCGTTTCGACACAAATGAAGCAACAGCCACAAGATATGCAAATATTCCCGTCGCCATTAATCCCTCGCTGCTCCCTCTAATCATCCGCGGGCCCGCTACGTAGTCACATAATTGACAGCAAGGAATTTCTTCAGCTCAATGCTTTACTAATTGGCACAAATGTAATTATTCTGAGGTACCGCTCACACAAACCACAATATCAGAGGGCGGGAATACAGCGAAAGAGAAACGCACGAACACACACACACACACACACACGTAGTGGAGCGATAACAGTGATTGATTTTCCTCGACTTAGAGTCTTAGATTAACTCCAGTGCTGAGTGACACGGAGCGAGGTGGAGCTCCGGTGGGAGGACAACCTGTCCTCTTTTAAGTCCGTCTGTTTGTCGCTCAAGCATTTATTTCTATTAAACAGCTCACGGTGAGATGTAACATGTAGAAAAAGTATGTGTTGGTTAAAAAAACAAAGCAAAAAATATGTGACTGATGTCTGTGCGCCTGTCAAAGGACCACAGAAGAAGAACTGGATGTGTGTGATGGGGAGTGAGAAGAGAAGAGCGTCACCTGCAGGAAGCTGGAACAAAATGACGTGACGTGGAAAAAATGTGATTGCACTCGGAAACAAGACGACTAAAGGTGGAATATATATATATATATATATATATATATATATATGTTCCTCTTCCTCATCTTAACTGCATCATTTCCTCCTGACTTCCACTTCCTCTCTACCTCCTCCCATTAACCTTCCTATCTCCCTTCCTCTCATTCACCCTTCCTCCTTCTCCTCCTCCTCGTCTTCCTCTATAATCCTCTGCAGATGACTGTGGTAAATGGAGGATAAAACAGGTTTCAATTAAGGACATCACAATTCAAGTCACATTTTCCCTGAGCGGCTACTGAACCAGAGCAGTGACACACACGCACACACACACACACATGTTGAGGCTATTTGCTGTGAGCATTGCATTGTGTTCAACTGGATTTCCATTAAAATGCTTGTCGTGTCTGAGGGTGATTACAATCTGTGTCACTGTGTACAGAAAATTGACTTTCCCGGTACAATCTGTGTGTTCGTGTGCGAGTTCATGTCAGGGAAGAATGGGCTCACAATTGGAGTTGCTTGCTTATCCTGTGTGTGTGTGTGCGTGTGTGTGCGTGTGTGTGCGCGCCGCTTTGGTCCATCTCTGCGTTGGTGACGCTTCCTTTATGCGACTGCTGGGAGTGTTTGTCAGTGCATTATGATTAAAAAATCCCGTCAAAATGAATGAAATGGGTCTCATTGATTAACAAATTAACCGTTCAGCCTGTAAAATGAGAGGTTGGTGACATTTTTTAAATTTGCCTGTTTCACCCGACCGGCAGACAAAGATTGAACGTTACTGGAGGAAAAGCTGAAACCAGTTAAGACCTTTCAGATGAGAATTTTGAACCTTTTAAAAGAGAGAATCCAGATTTCTTTCAAAAACATATCCATCCATCCATTTTCTTCAAGACAGGATGACCTCAATCTCCTCGTCTTCATCATATCTGATGCAATACGATGCTAACAATATCACCTTTTACGTAGAACACACGAAACCGTTCTACGTGTAGTATTTATGATAAGACGCCGTCATGCTTGCGGTTCTAACTTTGCCGTCGGGTCGTTTTCCTCGATGAAGCGCCACGTTTCCACGGATCAGATGTTTATCTCGGAAACATTGTGTCTGGCAGATTGGCAATTACAAAACTCATTTAAATATTCAAATTCAGTTGGTTCAACTTTCAAGCAAACGTCTCTGATTAATTTCATAAAGAAAGAGTAGACTTTTTTTTTTTATGTGATCCCGATATCCATAATAAAGGACTGACTTCCTCTCAGCTTTAGCCGGGGAAGAGAAGCCAATCTGCTCATTGTGCCAAAGATTAAAATTATATATCCGTGCGGTTATTACTGTAAAGCCCACTCTGGAAAGTAATCAATTATCCTGCGGCCCAGGCCCCACCCTTCTACCAAGTTTAATAAATTGGGCCGATAGAGATTTGTAATTTGTTTCATAATCATTCAACCCTGTGGAGATGAATATCTGCAGCGTTTTGTTCTTTGCTGTTGCAGCTTTTCCATGTTTGCGTCAAAAAAACGTGAGAAACTAAAACTCTCCACACACCGTTGTCACAATGCCGTTGAATGCATGCTTGCCCGGGGGCGGGCGTGCACGTTGTCCGAGCGTGAGCCAGCTCCAGGTGTTACAGGTCACTGTTCCCTTTTTAGACATCCTCCCAAACTTTAGCTTCCGATTCCTCCCCTCATTCAACCACATACATAAAAAAAAAACAGTGACTCCTGTTCCTCCGCCTGTTAAATGACCTTTCATAAAGAATCTGAACAAGCAGGCTCTCTCTGCTCCTCCTGCTGGATGGAAGCGCGTCTTTTTTTTTTTTTACTTTTACCTCTCCCCTATGAGTCATACCCCCCTCTCCCAGAACAGTCATGCAGTTGCTATAATAAGATTATATTGTCAAGAAAGGAATAAACCTTTCTACCACTCCTCTGAGCCCTCGT
Organism: Brachionichthys hirsutus; assembly: GCF_040956055.1. Classification (NCBI taxonomy): domain Eukaryota; kingdom Metazoa; phylum Chordata; class Actinopteri; order Lophiiformes; family Brachionichthyidae; genus Brachionichthys; species Brachionichthys hirsutus. The sequence goes on from NC_090919.1 coordinate 3,471,898, forward strand.
GTTGTTTATTTCTTGCTCTGGCACTGGGGTTTGTCACAATCGTATATATATATATGTGTGCCAGGTCGAATCTGCCCTCTGATCTGTTTACAAGCTGCGCAGGAGAATGTAATTTCATTTTAGTGTTGCCTTCACTTTGCTTTACCTCTTATTAATAACTGTCATCTCTCAAACAGAACTCTTTGGTCTAATAATGAAGATTGTTCACCAGAGTAACAGCGAGATGTATAGATCCACCTCTGTGGTGGTGGTGGTGGTGGCGGCCGATGACCCGGCTGAAACTGATGTATAATGCTGATGGGGAAGGCTGGGTGACGATGAGGAGCTGGAAGGCGAACCAAAACAGCAGCATGACTTATTCCATCCATCCATCATCTTCGTGTATGAGACAATTTATTCCTACAGCTTAGCCATGTCTGATTAATTTACCTTGAAATTACTTGAAAGTAAGGACAGGACACTCCCAAGGGCGGGCACACACGTGTCCCCCACAGGTCTCGGCTGTAGATTGGGAATGGCTGCCGGGACGAGGATGGATCCGAGTCTCTCTAACATGGTGTCCCGACACTCGTCCTGTTTTTGTCATGCATCGCTCCGTGTCACCCGGTGGGTCCAAAGCAACTCCCAGATCTGCTTCTGATTGTCGTCGATCCAGGGAACCAACACACGTTGCTATTCCAACCTCGTCACTTCAGCGCCGCTCGTCTCTCATTGACAATTCCAGTCCAGGGTTCAGGAAAATAATCGGGTCAGCAGTTCCGATCCCAAGATAGCTCGCCGTCTGTCCCTGAGATTGTCCTAGCTGGTCAAATAGAGAGGAAGTGGTAAACAGGGGGAGCCAAGGGGAAGGTTAAGGGCAATTTATTGAAATGGGATGCAACGCACGCACACACACATGCGCACAAAATGGAGGTCACTCAGACTCCGAAATGACGTTTTCCGAGATGCCCGAGCCATGACGAAGAATATTCAAGGTGAGGTCAGGTTTGAATTATTTTTTATTTCATCAGGGAAGTGGGTTGTTGTTGTTCCCTTTCTCCTTCTTTGACTTTTGAAATAAGAGACAAAGAGACAGACAGCTGGAAAAAAAAAAAAAAAGCTTGGAAGTGGCAGTGTAAAATATTCTATGAATAAAAATACATAAATAACGAAGCAGGGTAAAAAGATAAATATATTACACGTTTCTAGCTAAACGGATCAAGTACTCTGTAATAAATTCTACATTTCTTTCCACAGTAAGTGGATATATCAAAAAAACCTGCTTTTACAGTCAAGTGGAAATGCTGGACTTAAATGTGCAATGTATTAAAGATCACTATGAAAAACACTTCCGGCACGAAAAGGATGATTTTCATCAAAAGGAAATGGTGTGTTTGTGCACCTCTATTGGTGCTTCGTCAAGGAAACCGTCGTCTCAAAACCTCCTCATTTTAAAAACCTGGAAATGAAATAAAATCATCGGATGAAATACGGATTCAGATTTCCCTCTGAGGATAATTATTACCCCCTGGGGCTAAGATACAGATGCAAACAGACATCAGACAAATATTTGCATAGTCTCTCTCTCTCTCTCTCTCTCTCTCTCTCACACACACACACAGCCAGCGCTCACGCCACTCACTTCACCCACCTGGCATTGCTGTGGAACAGATGGGGGAGATCTATGAATGCCAGAATAAAATATGGCAGCCAATATTGCGCCGTGTGCAAACGGAAACAAATCCACACAACTCAGTTCACTCAATCACAATGACAACCGCTTAATTAGCATGCGAGTACACAAAATCCACAATGAATGCAGCGCATGCGCAGACAAGGCTCTTCCACACACACGCACACACAGACACACACGTGTGAGTGACCGTAAATCACATGTGAGAATGTGCAATCTCCCACCTGGACACCGTTCATTGATTCGTCTCATTGGGCGATGAATGAAAACAGCCAATCAGATTTGTCTCAGTTGCTGCAGTGCTTCTGGGCACCATTTTGGTTTTTGCCTCTTGTCATTAAAGTAATGAAGTTGTCTTCTTAAATCGTGGAGATGCATCTTGGCTTGTTTGGACTTAGCGATGGAATCAATATATCAAAGCAATGACTGTGATTGATAATTGTCGAGCGCTGCCACGCAAGCAGCCGTTTTGCCTGCATTCGCTAATGTATATCTGCAGCTTAATGATGAAGAGCCAGCAGGCGCAAAGCCGGCAGAGCCTGAAAACAAAGCTGCTAAATGGATTCAAGCCATTATTCATTTTGCAGTTCACATTCTCTTCATACTGTGAAACATCTTTAGTGAAAAAGGGACTTCTCCCAGCAGCACGGCCCGGCTTCGTCCAAAGACACAGCACAGACAGAAAGTCACCTTTAAGGTTTACATTGTAGTTTACAGAATACAGATCAGCCGCCGTTGTAAATCTGCTCGTAATGTCAAACTGCGTGTCACCGTATAGGAAGCGAGAGAGGTGCTGCGTTCCGATGAGTCAGCGAGGTAGCGGGGCCGTACAAAGCAATCAAACATAACCTCTAACTGTGTTTCTTCTGACGTTGCTCATGCAGGTTAATTGGACGGAGGTAAAAATAGAGGTCAAATAGAGCCAAGCAACAACGTGGGCTTTGACGCGGATGCAGCAAACAGCTTGCAAACAGTGACAGGCCAATCACAGAGGTCAGGAAAACACCTGGCAGCGCTGGAGAGGGTCGTTGGATCAGTTCTGACGCGTCTGATGGTGCAGGAGTGAATGTGTGTGCGTTCAGACAGGAAGGGAGTCTCGTCTTCTTCTTTTTTTGCACCTGTGTGTGCAGGCGAGCCACAGCCTTTGTTGACTTTGTGTTCGGAGCACATGAAATCAATTTGAATGAACTCAAAAGGCACTCAGAGAGCACAGGTCTCCGCCGAGCAGCTCATTCCACTCCTAATTGGATTTACACTGTCCCCATGGTGATCTGGATCATCGTCAAAAGGTTCTAAATTGTTCTTGGTGTCGTTGCACACCAACCCTGAAAAGCAAAAGGGAATGTGCATTTTAAACTGATTTTTGAATCCATAAATGGGGTTTTCAATGTTAAAATTGTATTATTATTTTTTTCCTAACATCATTCTGGATCCGATCCACCGCCTCTATTTCTACCGGCACTCTGGTCCAACTCCGGCTGCAGAAAGCACGACCACCGTTTTAACAGCTCTTTTGATGCGAGCACTTCGGTGTGCTCGCCAGAGTCCGCTCAAGTGATGCTTTTTCCACACGCTTGTGTTTTCGCACAGGCCTCCGAGGCAAATTGCACGTCTGCATGAGTCATGCCTGCTGCACGAACAGCGAGCAAACAACATCACGCCCCTCTCGTCTCGCTCTCTCTCGCACACACACACACAGAGACATTAATTTGTCTTATCCTTAGTTGACACATATTTTGTCGACTCGGTAGGAACACACAGACAAACTCTTGGTCACACTGGAATCTCTGCAATTATTCAGCGGTGTATAAACCTGTCCTCGGGAGGCGGAGGTTTTCCGTTTCTGCACTACTTCTGCATGATCTGCATGAAATAGCTTGTTAGGTGCTGATCTGATGGAGCATTGCCTCCAAATACCAAGACAAATGGATCCAGAACTTATTATTCCGCTCACCTTCTCCAGCGCCTTACATTTGCTTCCTGTGCTCTGCATCTCAAGACATGAAAGGCTTTGCAACTCTAATAACATGCAATGTGCTGCACCACGAGAGGGCCGGCCTTCAGCAGCAGAACTATGGGCTGAAGCGATTATTGGCGCACATGCGTGCAATCCATCGACGACTGTTTTAAAGATTTATTTTGTACGTTCTTCCCGTGTCCAATGTGGGTTTTCTCCGGGTTCTCCGGTTTCCTCCCACGTACAAAGAACATGCAATTTAGGGGAATTGATTACTCCAAATTGTCCGTAATGTATGAGAGGGTGCGATGTGCTGCATGGCGACGCGTCTGGGGTGTGCCTGGAGGCTGCATTGCACCTTAGGATAAAGTAATAGTGAGGATTCAATTAATGTAGAGAAACTGGGTAGCATAGCAATCAATGATCAGTTATCAATATAGCTACTGTTTATATTGTGAGGAACAACCAATTAATCAGTTTGGATATATTATGCTGACCTATAAATCAAATTCCAAACTTAATGGCAAAAAAAGAAAAAGAAAAATTAGCTTGATTGATTTCTGTTCAAATGAAAACAAGCGACAACAAATGTCAGTGTTCAAGTTTTAATCTTTATTTCCTGCTTTTCACCCAGAAGAGATACAATAAGTTCAGCTCCTGCTTCCGCGATGTAATAATGTCTTTATTCAAATTACCACGAGCAGCCGGGGACGATAAATCCAAATGGAGCTATTTGAACAAATGACCAATGCTGCTGTCTCACTGGCGAGGACAGGCTTAATTTGTCAACCCCCCCGGAGCTTATAGATGCAGAGCTATAAACTATTTGGATTTGAGCATTTTGCAGTGCAACTGCATCAAATTGGTGATCAATTCAAGCTCTCTCTCTCTCTCTCTCTCTGACTCACTAACGCAAATGCAAATGCACTCAGGCAGCAGATTCTACGCGATGGCACAAATTTCATTTCCAAAAAAGAATTAAAATGCCTTGTTGTAAAAACACAAAAATGTATCTTTTTTTGTTGTTGTTGTTGTCTTTCGCTGTGAAAGAAGCTCAACGATAACCTGCAGAATGTGCGTGAGGTGTGTTTGTCAACAAGAACAGGAACGCTGGAAAGCAGAACAACCGCAAACAAGCCAGCAGAGAAAACTGAGGGCAAACAGAGCATATGTAGGGCGGAGACTGATGAGCGACGGGTTGCAGGTGAGCGAGGCAGCACAGGTGAAGGAGATGAGCTGAAAGGCTCTGAAGTACTTTCATTCAGGAAAACAAGAAAAGATTTTAAAAGTGTTGGCAGTCGTGCCTTTGTCTTAATGTAATTATTGACCTTTGCTTCTGTCACCATTAAAAAGTGTTTTAAGCGATTAACTTTCTACTTCTCTTTGCATTCAACTCACACACACACACACACACACACTGAGAGGACCTTCAATATTCATTGCTCACCTCCAATCAACATTCTCCTTCCATCCTTGTAGCATTCCTGTCTATCATTGGTAATGACAAACATGCCTTAAGAGGCAAACCGCAAAGAGAAAAGAGATCTACTTGTGATTGTGTGCTTGCGGAGTTCACCTTTGTTCAGCCGTTGGGAGAGCGACTGGTTTCAAGGACGGACAGACTGGAAACGGGATGCAAGCATGTCTGTTTTCTACAAGTAGCAAACTGTAAAACACATAGACATTAATACAGAGCTAAAATTATTTGGGAGACCAAGTATGAAGCTTTTAGGATCCATTTGTGCTGAGACACCAAAGATAGTAAGCCCAGCCCAGTACATTTGTAGTTGACTAATGACATTGGAAAGAGCTTCAATTGCTTCGCGTTACACTTCCAACGGAGAAGGAAACGGTATGCACAGTTCAGCCATGTCCATGGCGCTGTACCGCAGACTGATTTGTCCAGAGTAATGCCCAAGTCCCTCTCCAAGGCTTTGCCTTGTGCTAATGAAGTCTCTAAGTTGGATCGAGAGAAATCACACTCTCTCACTGTGTTCGCCAAATTGCTGCTGCTGCTCTGTAAAGCGAAGGAAAGTCCGGTCTTTAAATAGTTCTCCGACCTTTTGTTCACACTCGGCTCAAACTTTAAAGCCCTGATCCTCGGAGCCTGGCAGGAAGTCAGTTTCATCCGGAATGGGAGAGTAAATGTGAATGTGAACTGAGCTCCGCCCATTGTCTCGAGCCAGCATCCATTGGGTTGGGTTGGGTTGGGTTGGGTTGGGTTGGGTTGGGGGGGGGGGGGGGGGGGGTGAACAGCTGCCAAATGTCGGTGTTTTTATGCCCGCCGAGGTAAACGGAACCAATGGGAGACCAGCGAAATTGAAAAAGGCTCCACCTTATACTTGGAGTGCACGTTAACGACCCGACAGGTGTGTCGACATCGATTTAGCAAGGATCACTTTTAGACCCTGAGTAAAATGTCAAATGATCAAATGACCTTCATTCGGAAGGAAATGGAGGTTTGTTGAGGGCGAGATAAATGCATCAATACTTCATCCGTGTATCCGTTTATTTTATGTTCCCTATCCCCAACGACGGCGCCAGAGGTTGAGATTTCAAGCCTCATTTTGCCTAGTCTCAGGGGCTCAGTAGAGATGTCAATGGGCTTAGCGGGGTGCCTTCCTAGCTCTCAGCTCATTAGCATTGGAACATTGAAAATGTGTCCCTGTCCATTTTCATTACCTTTGAGTTGCCCTTTTTAAACACCCTCATAAATAATGTGTTGCATTTGTCTGTTTGGAAAACCAAGAAAACACGGCGTGTGGCCTGATGATTGGAGAGGGTTCCCAGAGTGTCTCCAGGGCACTGCCGAGGTACCTTTGAGCAAGGGGCCAGCCTCCACACATGCCGAGGGACCCCTAACAAAATGTGTATATGCATGTGTGGATTGTTCGAGGGGCCGATCGTAGGGTGTCAAGGACATTTCCTGTATGTACAAGTACACTATGACACAAGTGGTGCTGATGTTCGTGCCCTTACTTTCCTGACTCCCCGTACCGCGTTGCAGGGATGTGGTGCTAATTCCATCGCTTTTGACAAAAATAAATCGAAACCGAGTGAAAAGAATCCTTCACTGAAATATTTAAAGCCCCTCTGCGTGCTCCTCGGCCGACTATCCATATCCACAAAATACCTGATGGAGAAATCACCGGGAAGTTCGGTCTCAATAGCTTTAGCAATAAATACCTTACACAAGCACAATTATTTATTTTAAGTACCTGTAAATTTAGTTAAGTATTGGCTTCTTCTTTTCCCTCATACCCACCCATATTTCTCACCTTTATTTCCCTCCTTTCATTTATTTATATTACTCTTCCATTTCCCTCTTTTTTTTTCTTTTCCACATTATCTTCCTATCATTTCTCTCCTCTTCAAAATTTCACCCTCCATCATTTTTTGTTCTAGCACTCCTCCTTTTGTATATAAATATACATTTAATCTCCTCTTACTACTGTGCAGTTAAAACTATTTTACTCCACATCGGCCATTCAGCTGGGAATTGGATTATCTTTAATGCAAAATTAAGCTGCACCAGCAAAGAAAAGGGAAAAGCTCCATAAGTGTCCATGTCAAATGATATGATTATATAATCCCAGATTTCTGTTGGATACGTTTCATGTTCCCGGGATGCATTACACAAAAGGTAAGAGTGCTAGAGGGATGATTTAAAGGACTTAAAAGAGACTGGCTTGTGTGTATTGTGCATCGATTTAGCCGACTGTCCTCAGTTGTCTTACAAGAACGGACACAATGATATGAAGGTAAGGCTATAAAAGATTGAAACTATTTTTGTTCAGGTTTTAACCAAGCTTTATTTAAAAGAACTACACCGACACCCCGACATCGTCTATTTACACTGAACAAACATTTTTTTATTTTTTTCCTGCTTTACTATGCAGAATGCTCAAAGGCATCAAAGAAACATCTGCCTCGGCGGCGGCACGCTGAACACACAGACATGGGGAATCCCGTGGATCAAGTCATGAGAGTTCTTTGTATTTACAAACCCGGTTTGACATCTGATGGTATTATTTTCTCATCATTAGCGTCCCAAATGCTGGCGTGAAAGGTAATAGCTTCAGCATCAACCCCCCCCCCCCCTCAGTTTCATCCAAAAAGTCATACAAGGTTAAAATATCACGGCAGAAGCAACGACGTCAATTTCGCAGGAAACGGACCAGAATGCAATTCAGCCCAGAGGCGGGGACGCAGCTGCAATCACGCCGCCGGCCAAAATGATGGCGAACTGGGAGGCATCGGGCTTTATTACTTGACCGTACATCCACCCCTGCTAGAAAACAATATGTTTATGTCATTACTTTGGGCTGGCGAAAAGCATGCTGGGAAATACAATGACTCATGCTTCTAGTCTCACTTTAAAAAAAAGCACGAATATTGTCTGAGTCTGAGAATCTATTTGTGTTGATTTAAAAAATTCTTTTAATTCTTCCATAAATGAACATTTTAGGATAATTGTGGCCCTATGGACACTTTAATGAAATTCTAACCTAATTTATTATTGTTTTAGTAAATACTTCTTCTTCTTTTCACTCTTTTCTATTGGCTAAGGCTAATTGGCGCGCTAACGTCCACCTTTAATTTGGACACAGATTGTGCACGCGAGCCATGTAGCGTTGCACTTATCTGGGTTTGGGACCCAACTGGCAATGCTACGTTAGCGCCGGCTAACAGTGCTAACCATGAGGCTGCATACAATAATAATAATAATTGAATAATTGTAATTGAATATAATATTTTTGGAGATTTTATTTTTCTTATCATGTCCTGTATTGCAAATGTAACATCAACAACAATATATTTTTACTTTATATATATATAGATATATATATATAATTCAGTCCCTTCCAATCATCTTCCCAATTTTCAATTCAAGACACACAGCGGCGTCTCTGCTGTGTTAGCTGCGTCCACGGCCTCGTCCGCCGTGTCCATTTTCACGCTGCTCACTTCCATTCTCAAACATTTGGCACCCACACAAAAACACAACCGCTGCGAGCAGCGACGGCCAAATCCGAGAGGCGCCATTGTTTTTGGCTCGTCTTGTCTTGTCGCCTCCTGCTCCGTCTCTTCCCCTCTCAATCCCTCTTTCCTCAGACAGGGGTTAGGCTGCCCTTTTGTGTCCGTCCAGCTGGAGAATGCTAATGGGAACACGGTGGCGAGGTAAAGACAATTAGCCAGACGCGCACAAGCGGCAGGGAACAAACTGTCTCGCACGAAGCCTCGTGAATTCCAATTTTTTTTTTAGGGTGTAGCTCGTGATTCGTGAGCGCACAGCGGCCAAGGATGAAAGGTAAAAGAGGAGGAGACCTGGAATGAAAGAGAGAGGAAGGGAGGAGCAATCCTGCAGACATCAGGTACTGAATGTAAATACTAATTTAAGAAACCATGGCAAGGACAAAAAAAAATTCATTTAAATTCATTTATTGATGATATGCGATCATCTAATCCGGTGCTTAACTATTACGAGCATGTCATGCAGACACTGGTGGTGGCGGCGGCTGATGAGTCTGCTGAAGGTTGATAACATTTTGATGAATCTGCTAAACACACATTCTTCTTTGTTAAAAAAAAAGGAAAAATGTATTTCAACTGCAGTTCGTTTAAAAGCAACCAGAATTTCTGTTTATGAAAACACGAGACCATTTTCATTTTTGGGTCCGTTTTTCAGACTGATTTCTTCTTCTGTCAAAACTAATCAGTGGACAAAAAATCTAATTCACTTTGATCGACCCTGGTGACGCTAAAATGTCGATGCTGTGAGCTGCCGGGAAATTTGCCCAGACTCTGCATGCAGTTTGAATTCCGGTTGCATCAATCCGCGATATCTAAGACATCAAGTAACCAACTATTGTTGCATTTCAGAGAATCTTAATAAGCTGCGACGAGGGGGAAATCCCCGAACACCAGACGATCCCTTTCCTACTCCACAGAAGTCAAACCCAAAGGCTTGCAAAGCTGCCGGTGCTCAGCCTGCTCCCCGAAGCTAACAGAATGAAAGCTCCTCTCCCAAACCCTCCAGTGATCAATAGCTCATGTGCTTTTCAGGAAAACCAGTTTCGATCTGTATCTGCCTGGCAGAATGGGAACAGTCTCCGCCAGCCCGTTTTAATCACGTTGAGTTACTGTAGTTCTTGCTTTTGCTGGAGGCCGAGATGTAAAATCCAATAGCCGAACGCTCTCAAACGGTTTCGCCTCGTCAAGGCCAAAAGTGAAAACCTTTTGTTCTTGAAAGACTGTCCCGCTTCCAACTGAGGACATCAAATCAATTTCCACACCTTTACTTCCACTCTCACAGGCTGTCACTTATCGCCACGACAGGGTTCTGTAGAGCGAGGCCCGCAAAAGGAGACGATTTATTGATCTGGACAAATCTCTAAGGAGCAGGAAGCAGCCGAAGGCCACGCTGCTGATAGGCATCAGAGGAGCCTCGCGGGAAACACAGTTAGATCCAACTTGGAGCTGTCAAAGTTTGGCTGCAACCCCCCCCCCCCCCCCCCCGATTCATGAATTTAGTAGCAGAAATAAGAAATTAGACAGGAATGGGGTGGAGGGATAAATTGAGTGTTTGGATTGTCTTCTCGCTGGGGATCGCATCCCATCTGGAGCTTGCCAGGGGGAGGATTCAGCATCTTCGTATCCAAAACAGGAACACGAGTTCCTTCGGGAGTAGAGCCATCACATCAGGTCGAGCTTCAATTTAACTACCCGAGCTCGCTGGTTTCAATGGATCAAACAGAAGCAAGAAGCAGTGATCAGTCTGGAAGGGTCAAACTGAGACAGAGCGGAAACTGTCAAATAACAGACAGCCTCACAAAGACCATCAGTAAACAGCAGAAAATGTGCTTTTGTTCAAACAAATAAAGACTTTTTGTTAACTTGATTCAACAATAAGTGCAAATTTTTCAAACTGGCTTCAGTTTCAGTGCTTTTGCCTCATCAGGGACAACCACCGGTGGGACGGCAGGGCCCACTCCTCACTCAGAGACACTGCTGAGCCCCGGGGGGGGGGACAGTCGCGCCGTCACACTCCATCACTCAGGTTGATGCAGGTTTCCAAATGGGTCCCGGTCCGGGTCGGGGGGGGCGCGTGTCGCTTGCCAACTTCCAACAACGGTGACTTAATTCTCCTCCAGACACCGGGCACGGCACCAGCGGAGGCCGTCAGGCTCCATCGCTCCTCATCAGATGTCTTATTGCTCTGGCTCGGGCCAGCGGTTATTGGATCAGAACCAGAGTCCGGTTCATCCAGCCGTTTCCCTCAATCTGTCTCTACATGAAGATAAGGATGAGCAGAATGACATTTATTTTTGAGGTTCCATCAGGCAAAATGATTTGCGACAATGAGGAGTCATCTTTTTTTATAGGCTGCGGCTGAACACCAATCCCATTTACCTGGTGGAATAAAAAGCCGCACGCGATGATCAAAATTTATGAACCTCTGGAGCTGGAAGCCGTCCAGCGGAAGGAGTTGCTATTTTTCCAACAACATGCTCACACAAAAGGCTGATCAAACCTCATATGTTGATGTTTCTTTCTTGTAAAATTGAAAGAGGCGCAGAAGTGGGTCAAGATTTGCCGTTTTAAAACCTTAATCCAGGGGTTTAATTCAAGATGATTTATAGGTAAGTATTTATATCGGATAAGTTAAATTTAAAAAAATCTGCCCATTAAGACAAATTCTACTGAGTCGAAGAGAAATTTCATGTTTGTAATAAACTATTTGCCTTTTGTGTCTGAAGCGCAGTGCACCACCAACCTCTGCTGGCCAGATGATGCCATTACCCAGCCCTAGCCCCAGTCCACACAGGGACGCAGAATTAATCTGAATAAGGACCCAAATTATAAACATCCGGTTTAGAAAAACATGAAAACAGATCTTTATTTTCCAAACGTATGCGTGGCAGCTATTTAGAAATAGCACAGCACCATCTGCTCGCCCTTTACACAGATTACCATCGTGATGACAACATGATAAAACACTTTATAGAAGGGATGAAAACACGGGGCCAACTCCAGCAGTAAAAGGAATGTCTATAAAAGCTGAAGCTTATTGCGTCATTAAAAGCAAGCAATTCACAATCCCTACTTCTGACATCGCACGTAGCTTTTTAAGAGCACAGACACACACGCTATTAAAAATCCTGACGTGACTAGAAAAACCTTTATAAAACAACCGGCAACTCTCTTTATACATCGGCCACCATTAGAACTCTTTTCCATCAACAACAAGTCAAAGATTTATTTCCAATAGTATTTAAAAGACGGACGAGATTGCACATATAAATATTAAACGTATTAACATTATATACACGGGGCTCGAGGATGGCGGGGATTTAACGGCGTCTCACTCGGACAGCGCTTTCTCCAGGACGCCGACGTCGACGAGGGGAAGAGAAGCAACTTCGTAAAACACCCTGAAGTAATAATAAAAAAAAAAAAAGAAGCCCGTTAAAAGGTTTGAACGTAAACAGTAGAAAGCGGGTTTTATCCGCGCTCGGAGACTTACTTGTGGGAGTATTTGTTCCTGATGGCTCTCAGTTTGTCATCCGGTGGAGCTGAAAGCATCGCGTGGAGTATTCTGACGACAGGCAGCAAAGCTGGGGCCTGATAGCCAGAGTGGAACTGCAGGATGGGAGACTTGGGGGGGCGGGGCATGGAAAAAAAAAAAGTCAATTACTACGTCACATCATTACTGAAAAGGGGCAGATGGAGCAGGCTGCTCAGGAACAGAACAAAAATCATCACCATCTGTGGCGCCATTGCTGTGACGGTAAATAAAATTTACATAGAAAAGCAATTTCCATTCAAAATTGAAAGGAGGATGGATGATTCGCTGTCTGGCGCCCGATGCAGGACAGCGAATTCAGCCTCGCCACCAAAGTGACAGTTTTAAGGATTAGTTTGGACCTGGAATAACATTATAGGGGAAAAACATGAAGCGATGGCGGCGGCGAAACAACGACACGGTGAAATTAGGTTCCTGTGAGGGTTTTGAAGGGAGATAAGTGTTTCCATTCCCTGTTGGAACGTTCCATTTTGACAGAAAGGAAAATGAAATAGCCGAAACTGAGTCAGATTGCTTGTTTTTTCTGCTCGTCTTACTGGCTAAATTAAGTATTGAAATGCCTTTTGTAACTCCGACCCACTATTAGAGCCACAACACCCCTGGGGGGGGGGGGGCGAGCGGTTGACCTACCCATCCTCCCAGATCTTTGGTGACCAGCGCCATCAGCAGGCAGGCCGAGGCCAGCAGCGAGCCTCTCTCCGGCACCAGCTCCACCTCCATGAGGCTCATCTCGCAGTAGTATCTGGCCAGAGTCAGCGTATCCATGGCTGCGCTCACGCACTGTTAAAGGGAAGACCCCAGACACTCAGGAGACGCCTCCACCACAGACAGACGCCCCCCCCCCCGTCACGCTCTCCACACACACACACACACACCTTGGCGTAGCGTCTGAGGAAGCGATACGGGATGGGGATGTTGATGTCGAAGGACAGCGCCTGCAGGATGCGGCCCTCCATGGAGATAAGCTCCTCCCTCTTGTACGCGTCGTCGCAGATGTAAAGGAAGTCGTCGAGACAAGGCGGGCTGCGCTCCTGCGGGGATCAACGCGGCCGCGTTTGGGTGTCGGGGGGGGGGGGGAAACGGTTTCGGGATATCCGAAGATCAAAAGGCTAGCCCTTACCTCAAATTTGGAGGCTATGAGCATGGCGGTGGAGCCGACGAGCTGCAGCATCTCCCTGTGGACCGGCGTCTTGGACAGGTAGTGGTCAGCCATCTTCACGGCCAGGTAGAGGGTCTCGTGGTAAAGCTCAAAGTTCTCCTGAACAAATGGAGAGAACTAAATCCAGTCAGCATGAAACGAGGAGCGACAATTAAGAAGATGCTGTAATTTAGTTTCTGGTATGCAACCGAGCAGTTTTAAATTTGACCCCCCCCCCCCGCCCGGAAATCACTTGTTAAAAAGACATTTACAGACACAAAAAAACTCGCCTGAACTTCAACCAGCCAGTCAATCAGGATTGCCCTCATCTCCGGGTTGACGCTGGGCTGCGTTGGCATGTAGTTACACAGGACAAACTTTTCCTGTGGACAATAAAAAAAAGAAATGAAATAAAAAAAAAATATCCATGAAGTTACCTTCTTTATGAACACGTTGATACGAAGGCTCCGGGTTTCGCTCGCCTCTCTTTGTTTGAGGTAGTCAAAGATGTCCTTTGCGTACTCTGGACACAGGAAATAATCATCCGAGTTCTCGGAGTCGATGTCAAACTCCTCTGGGATCTGCAAGGACAGACAGGATATAAATAAAAGGCGAGGAAAACAGTCAAAGGTCAGCAGCAGCCTCGTTCGGCGGGGATGTACGATATTCCTCACCGCTTGTCTCCTGAGGTGTGCCGGCACTTCTCGAACAGCAGGGGGCGCAGCAGAAGCAGCTGCCAGCTCCTCTACGTCATCCCTCAGCACCTCTTCTCTATCACTCTTTTCTGTCTCTGGGGAAGTCCCCTCTGAGCTCACAGAGGAAGACCTGCAAAAAGGAGAGAAGCAGCAGGTCAAAGGCCAAGAAGAGAAGAACAGCAGACGTCCAGAGAGAGAGAGAGAGAGAGCGAGAGAGGACTATAAAGAACACAATTACTTCTTTAGGTTCTCTAGGTTCTTCGCGGAGGTTGAACTCGCTTTCTTGGCTTGCTTCTTCGCCGCTTCCTTCTTCCTCCCCGGAAGACTGATCTGAACCTTATGGGCCTGACGAGAATGAAATTCAATCACTTTCTCCCACACAAAGCGGGAACTCTTTATCGTTCGCAGAGAGCGCGGTTAGATCTCATATTGTCCGGTCGACATCTTAGTGTTTCCTGTTGATCCATCATCATATTTTTTTCTACCACAGGGTTTTTTTGGGGAGAAAGCGTGCGGTTTGGACACAGAATCCAATTCCATTTTCCTCATCCGTCCTTGAATCAAACTTTGTTCGTCTGGCACGTTCCTGCTCACACTTACATTAGTGATGTCAATGAAAGCAGTCCTTTTCTTTGGCGCGCCGCGAGGAGGGGAGGAAGACCTCTTCGCCTGCTGGCCTTCCTCCTGTGCATTACAAATAAATAAAGAAAAAGGAAAAGAAGCCATCAGTTCAGTAGCAAATCACGTGTTGACATGAGCAGACCGACGTTGCTCACTTTCCAGCACATAAATTAGCTACTTTAGCATTTTAAACTTCATGCATTCGGTGGATTCGCTGCATCATTTCCACTTCTTACAACGAGAATGAATTTTTATTTTATATAGTACCTGGTTCTCGGTGCTTGTGGTAACTTTGGGTACTTTGGTCCCGGCGGTAACTGGGGGTTTCTTTCCTCTGACTACAGGCATGGCTCAATTCTTTATCCTCTGCAAACGAGGTGAGCAGTGGCTGCACGCACGCACACACACACACACACACACGCACAAAAATGGCGGTCGATTTGAAAAACAAGACAATACGACACGCCGCTGACGCAGTTTTAGTGAGAGGACCGGATTTAGAAACAGAATGACGTTAGACATCCGTGTGTTTTGCTGGGTGGGATTGCAATCACGTGAACCGATCCTGCATCGAACATCATCGAAATACACGTTTTTGGAAGAGATTTCGTTCAGTCTTACCGTTTCTGTTCGGTTGTATAAACGTTGTCACTTAAATATGAGCGATAAACGCCGGATTCAGCTTGTTTATCAGGTGTAAACAGACCAGGTTCGCTAGCGAGTCGTCGCTGACTTAGCGCTCAGACAAAGTGGTGGCAGATGCAGTTCTAAATCCGCAGCGCCGGTTCCCATTGGTTGGAATTTAAGCCGACGCACCAATCAGAGACGCCCGAGAAATGCGGCTACTGAGAGGCGTTGGTTTCATTGTATGGCGTCGCCCGGAGACTTTGTGTGTCCGCTTTTCTTTCGTAACTTCTACGTTTTAAATGATATGTAAGCATTACTGTTATCGATATTGTCTTATTGTTTATGTAACTGCGTACCTTGTTGTTTATGAAGTGCAATACAACTATAAAGGACACTCAATGACGATGACCGGCCGTCTCGTTCCGTTGAAACAAATCGAGCGCACCCTGGAGGAGCTTCTCGGAGGTTTAAACATTAAGGACTGCGTTGACGTTTTTCTTGCCAATGAACCGGAAGTGAACCGATTGTGATGATTAATTTACGATAGATGATCAGAAAGAGTTATCAAATGTACAATCAAAGCCCCTGAATTATTTTTCCATTTATATGATTGTTCTTGTTTACAGACAGAACATTTTATATATAATCGTTATATTTTTATTCATATCATTCATCCGTCCATTTTATCGCAGACGTGACATCCTCGATAATATCGTCTACTTCCACGTTATCTGCCTTGCGGGTCACGTGTTTTCTTGGAGGCTGCAATAAAGTTTTACTTGACAATAATATTATCCACAGTGTCGTATTGAGCTCGTTTTTCTGGTCGTGCTAGTTTTCTAATTTTCCGATTTGGCCCAGAAATAAGCGTTTTCCTGTGCTGTGTTCTTTCATCACTCCGACGCTTAGTAATGGCGCCATGGCGAGCACGTCGGTGGACGTGTGAACAGACAGGAGCGGCCGTTCCGCAGAAGAGAACCCAGTGATTGATTACCGCAACCGTCTGAACCGGGAATGGTTCCAAATATATCTGTATAAAGGATAAATAAAAACAATAATAACCAGAAAAGAACTCAGAGAGCGCAGCCCTCCGCCAAGCAGCTCATTCCCCTCCTAATTGGATCTACACCATCCACATGGTGATCTGGATCATCATCAAAAGGCTCTAAATCGTTCCTTATATCTTTATACACCAACCATGAAAAATCAAAGAGAACCAGAGTTGATGTGCATTTTACTGATTTTAGAATCCATAAATTTGGGTGTTCAATGTTAAAATTGTATATTTCTTCTGAAGTCATTCTGGATCCAATCCAGATTAAATTCAGTGGTAAAACAGAGGGAAATGTCAAAGTGATCCAGAATCCAGGTTCTCTCGTGGATCATCACCAAAATGGAATCACCCGTTCCCTGCATTCCCAACATTAGTCAAGACCCACCCAGAACCTTTTTGAGCTAAACCATAACCTCCTCAGTGGTGGCAATAAAACAAATCTGGCAGCGGTCCGAGGGTTGAGAGGAGTTTATGTAGGGTGGAACTGATTGAGAGACGGGTCACAGGTGAGTGAGGCAACACAGGTGAAGGAGATGAACTTGATTGAGTGCAAGGTGAAGAGAGCAATGAAATGACAGGTGACATAAAAAACCACTAAGAATGAATATACTATTATTATTAATTTTTTTTCTCACCTGTGTATTACAGATTTAGACTGCTCTCCCTTCAGACAGTCACACAAGAGCAAAACAACACTTAAAGTCAATTTGCTGAGCAATGAACTCATTGACGGACAAATAAAGATTTCCTGAACTGGAGCAGAACATGCACACCGGGGCCTACTGGTGCCCACAACACAGCTACCACGGTAACAGCTGACATCCATGCAGCTGCTCGTGATTTAGGAATGTCATCTTTGATTCTTGTCTGAATAACAGGAATTGGTACCATAAATCTTGCTGCAGTCTTGTTCCGAAAACAAAATCCTAAATCAAGAGTGATTATTATGAAAAAAATCGCTAATTACAGCCTCCGCTTTTTGAGGAATAGTTCATCTCGGAATGAAAATGTAGTCATCATATACTCGCTCCCATGCAGATTGAAAGCGGGAGAGAAGTTTTTCAGTTTAAAAAAAAAAAGGCATGTCTGATGCTTCACTGCAAAATGGATAATTGCTAAATTTGCATTTCTGTTAAGTCTGCCCAGATACAATAAATGTAACCACAAAACAAACAGATGCCCTTAGTTTTTTATTGTTCTCCTTCCATGTTTGGCACAAAAACAGCAGGATCACAAATAAAGTTATATCTTTATTTGAACCAGATCCTTCTGTGCCATCTGGCCTTTATTGAAACCTCCTATTTAATCTCCCCGCCCTGTTCTCCTAAAAATGCATCCCTGCGAGAGAGGATTTTATCCAGATGGCAAGTGTTTCCATCGGAGCTCCATCTGCACGAGGAGGTTTTGGACACGACATTCAGGGTGATGGGAGAAATGTGTTACCGAAACCGAACTAATCATTTATGAGGAACCTTTTTCAGAGGGATTTTTTTGTTTGTTTTTTATTCAAGGTTTTTGTCCAAAAAAACTTTTTTTACTATAAATTATATAAAAATCCAATATTATTGTTTAAACTAAAAACACACACACACAAGTGCAGCTGAATTGCTGTGTTAATATATCGAGTAAAACCTTATTGTCCACTTCTCTATTGATTTTTTCTATGTGAAAATGTGACCGGTCCAGCGTGGGCTTTAATTCCATTCAAAACTATTTCAGGTTATTTTTCAGACTTTGGTCCAGTGTGGACCAAAGTCTGGAGGGGGAACTAGTGGCTGGATAGGTGGCAGTTCACATCCTTATCACTGCCAAGGTGCCTTTGAGCAACCCCAAAAGCTACTTCCCGGGCACTGCCGCATGGCTGGCCTCCACACCGCCATCTCTCTCCATTATTATTATTTTTATTATTATTATTATTATTAATTATTACTTTGTGTGTGTGTGTTGCGCTCTTTGTGTGTTTATTATATGTCAAGTGTAAAAATAATTTCCCCACTGCATTAATAAAACACTTTAAATCTTAAAATAAACAGCTAAAAAATGACTATCGCCCTCTCTCTCACGAACACACACACACACACACACACGCACACACACACATGCACAAAGGAAGTGAGGGAAACTTGCGAACTCTTTTGTCAGATCATTTCCTTATGAACTCATTCACACCCGACGTGCCAAAGAGGAACCTTCGGCCATCACTAACTGGTAAGTTGCTCCGCAGCCATGCAGCGCACGCTCCGTGATGCTTCCTGTATCTCGTTATCATGTTTTTGTTGCACATTTATGCAGCTCTGGGCTTCAATTAGCCCTTAAAAAGCACTCCTGTTATTCTCAGAGCCGTTACCGCAAACCAATGCATTCAGTAAATTAACACATCTTAATCAAATATACAGATTGAATCCATTTTTTTTGTAATGCCAGGGTCTCGTTTTACTTGGACTGACAAAGGCTAATGACTTGAAAGTGAAAATCAACAACGACGCTCGTCTTTTCAGCCTAAAAGCCAACTGAACAGCGTTTGTGCTGGCTACTGTGAGCAGCCTGCAGAAAGCACGCCTGATTGTTGAGGCTGTTGACGAGGTGTGTTATTGTGTAAGTCCTGTCATAATAAAGATTGCGTTTTGGTCTAGCTTTGAAGTGTCGTCCAACCGTAAGCTAATTTACACATCGGGAGGCCTCAGCCAGATCACCAGAGAGGAGAAATGTTTCAGCTGCGCTTGTCTTCTACATTTGGGCTCAATATCAATGCATCATCTCTGGGACCACAGAACCGACTGGAATCTCCAGTGTCATTCAGGGATTCGTTCACTTTGGCTTCGAGGATCAAGAAGCACCGAGAGAAATGTGAAGTCCATAAGTAGGAAACAACGTGGCCTCCAGTCGCTAGCTATAACTAAAAACGTCTTCATGAAACTTCACCTAATCAGATACGAACATAGCCTTTGGCTACTTTTCACGTCACATTTGATCTGTAACAGCCTAGTTTATTATCAGACTTCCTGTTTGCTCCAAAATGAAGGGCTAGCAGCTCATATGGCGGCAGGCTGTGGTTGAGGCATCGAGCTCATGTTCCATCCGAGGCTCTAAAGGCGGTTTCCTGTTCTTGGTGTCTCTTTGCCTTCTTCCTCCACTTTTACATCAGCGATGATTTACTTTCTCTTTTGCTGTTTGTTGTACATAAACTATCATTTTGTGGCTTCTGTAATTATTTACCTCCATGTTCATCTGTCTGTCTGTCTGACTGTTATCAAGTTAATTCAAAAAGTTATGAACAGATCTTGATGACATTTCCAGGAAATGTTGGGAATGTTACCGGGAACAGACAACTACATTTTGGTGATGATCCAGAAGAGATTCTGGATTCTGTATCACTTTGAAATTGTTACCATTGCAGTCAATGGAGCATCAAAATCTGTTCCTCAATATCTCGGTTGATTATTGACCAACGTTTTTGGAATTTTACACTTTCATGTAGGGTGGGGGGTCTCTATCTCACCACTGAGTTTCATCCGAATCGGATCCGGATTGCAGATATTATCAAGATTCTTCGAGAGAGAGAAACAAAAAAATAGGGGTACACTTGCGTTTCAGCCTACTGTGCATTTAATATTAGAGATAGAGATTTCTAACAAGCATCGTCTCATAGCTGAGTCAATTCCAGATTGGAGCATCTCAACGGATTTGTTCTTTCTTTAATACCTGAGGAGACAGATCGAGTTGAAATCGGATTGGTTTTCTAGTGTTCTTCTGCACAGCATGAAAGGAATTCAGAAATACTTGCAGGGCAGAAATTGAAAGGGAAATGCCGCATCATTTAGCCAGGATAGTCACATCCTGCCTTTCCTTAACAGTTTCCTTCACTTTAACTAAGTTTGTCTTTATTCTCACAGGAACCGATGCAATCGATGAGCGCAGATCCAAGGGTGCCAAAAAACAGCGCTCTAGAGAAGTTTGCCCAGAATATGACCAAGAATATAATCCGGTCATTTTCAAGCCAACTAGAAATGGAGGAACCCGAGACGGACTTTTGGGTGTTGGGATTTAACCAAAGCCAGGAGGTGTTTGCTGAAGGCTTAGCCTCAGCAGTGGTCGAGGTCGCTCTGAATGAAGCGTATGACGGCCTGAACATCGAGGATCACTTAGCGGACCCCTACAGCTCAGCATCGGCTGTAAATATGGATGGTGGACATCCGCCTTTTCCTTATCAACATGAAAGCAACAGGGACCTTCTGGTCATGGGTTCGGGGATTAATCCAAGCAAGGAAATCCAGCCCATGTCCCAGTCAGGACTCCCTTCATCGGGATCCCTTGACTACCCCGACGCCCCTCCGACTACACCTCTCCTCCCTCAGCTTGAAAGGAGCAACTGCAGTTTTGCCAGAAAACTAAAAGGAGGACTGGCAAAAGTTTTCCTACCTTCACCTCCTCCACCAACCCCTAAGGACAAAGAAGATGGTCGTGACAGCGCCACCACCACCGATTCCAGGGTGCAAGTGCACCCGCTGCCTGTGGGTGATTTGGTGAGCGTCCGTAATGAAGAAGGGCCGCGCCATCGTGCCCAACTGGAGGACTTTGCGGAGTCTCTTTCATGTGCTCTTATCAACTGGGCGCTGAGTACCAAGCAGCCGGCGGCTGACACGAGCGATCTTCATCTGCTAGCGCAACAAACGATTGAAGTCATCGTCGCCTCCTCCTTTGATGAAGCCAGGATGCTCATCTAGAGCCCTTTGATCATTCACGGCCATTCCTTTGAATGTTTTCTATCAGCTTCAGCTACATCTGATCTTAATTCACTCCTTGGAGATTATCAGCGGGGAGATGGTTAAACTGAAAATAATCTATGAAGTGTGACCCAGTCATCGCCCGGGCTCAGATCAACGTTGGTATTTTTCATGATGCTGCGATCTGGCCTCGTGAAAACTCGTTTCATTCTCAGTCGGACAAAGACGGAGCTCCTTTGTCTCAAAAGGAAGAAAAACAGTCAAATAAAAACAGCCTGATTTTCTTTTCTTTCTCAATTGTTTTTTACAAAACTTAAAATTGTCACACACACACACACACACTATTCCTCTCCCTTCAGTACAAAATCGGTGAATGGGAGCCACTGGTAATCTGGTAATTCCTATAACGCTTTTTGCACTGGACCTCGTGTCCAAGACGACATTAGCGCGTTTGCATGCGCCCTTTGTGCATTTAAAATAATGGATGGAGCGCAGAACTGCTAGCATGGCCTTTTCCTACGATTCAAACTTTAGATCTGCGTGACTTTTAATTTTATTTTACAAGCAGCATCAGCTGCAACATTGTATTTGATCCTTAAAACACAAATGGCACAAACACACACCTGGCTGCAGCCTCCAGTTGTCCTTGGGGTCCAACACATAATACATCATGGAATGCTTAGACTGAAGATTTTAACTCCCACCATTGATCACCATTACGCTGTCTCTCCATGGGACACCGACACACACACACACACGCACAGATAGATAACCTGCAGGGCTGGGTGGACAGCTGGCATGCCAGAACGGACACACACATCTGGAGAAATGCTTGTTGTGAAAGAGAGGGAGGATTTGGGGAAAAAGAAAAGATGCATAAAGGCCATGTTTCTGGGATAATTAAGTTCATCTTGTCCATCCTTTATGTAATGAAATGGTGTTTGTCCATCAGAGGTAAGGAGGACATCGGTGTGCAGTGGCGATGCTTTCCGTTTCGTTTACAGCCTGTCAGCTACTGTGCATAAAATGTCGAGGCACTTTTATTTATTACTACCAAAACAGTCGGTGAGCGGGAGACGCTTTGGGAGGGGAGGGTTGTCGGGTTCAAAGCAATCAGCGGAGGAATGGAGTGACATAACTTTGGTTAATGGAAAAACTTGATGTTCAACCTGCTGTCACGCAAACACATTAATGCAAAACTTCTGCCCCTCCGTTCATCTACCTGCTAATACTAGGAAACTTTTGGTTTTGTGTTTTCTGGAAGAAAATACCCAACTGGAGGTCTATTTGTTTTTTTTTCATTCATTGGATAATTGCTGGAGCCAATGCAGTGTTATAAAAGCTGTTCTTCGGTCTGGTCTTCATCCCTACTGTCACGGGGGATACATTTAAAAGGTCCACTAATGCATTTACTGAATCATAGCTCACGCTGTGACGCTTGGAGACTTTTTGTTTATTGGATAGCAAAACCAAATGGATTTCAAAAGAATGCAGCTTGTTTTAAAATGAATACATGAAAGTATCTGATATTCAATGTAGATATCAGATTGAGTTGCAATTTGGAAAGTGCTAGACAAGTGTCAAACGCAAACAGTTAATGTACTAAATTAAAACACGTCTTGTCTGACGGCGCTTGTTAAAAATAAAAGTGCATAATTTAAAACAGTGATGAGCACCGTTTTCCAGTTAAGTATATAAAATGGCCTCAAATCAGGTGATATAAATCGATTATTTTAATTGAGTGAATCGCAATTGCGATTGATCATGATAAATTGCAAGTTTAAAAAGGCACATGAAAATACTATATGTCTAGTATTTGAACACACTTTCACAAGTATTTATATACAATCAATTTGTTTTTTAATTTTGTTGTATTTTTAGGAGGAGCGAGAACAAATATATTTATGCCGTAAGACGCATGATAAACTGATTATTTGGATGCCGTGTTTTTACCGAGCAACCACCTCCGTTTAGTGTATTTATTTCTTAATTAGAAAGAATCATCTCAGTAAAAAAAAAAAGTCCCAGGGTAAAGGGCAAAATCCAAAAACTAAACGAGAACGAAGCTCAAGTCCATCGAAGATCAACCAAAAAAAAAACTAGTCCGGTCCAGGATGACCAAACCGGAGTTTTGAAAGAAAAAGTGAAACGAATACGGAGTTTAAAAAAAAAAAACAACTGCGAGAAGAAAACATCAGGAAGACGCAGTAAACTGATGCCCTCCCCTTCCAGTACCTCGAGCCTCAGGGAGAACGGCTGAAGTGTTCCAACAAATGATCTGTTGGAGTGTCCAGTTTCAGAAAAGAAATGTTTTAAAACTAAATACAAGAGCGTTTAGGGGGGGATCCAAAACAACTGTGTGACTCAGGGCTGGCGTTCATCTTTCTACAGCCAATGTAGGGTTGGGAATGTATTTCCAGGAAGTCCAAATAGTACAAACATCTGGATGTTTCCCCTCCAAGATATGATTCCTCTCCTCCAGGGGTGGAACGGCTAATCGGATTCAGCAGTGGAAAGGTGCAACTGGCAATGATCAACGCAGCCAAGACATCTGCCGATCATTTCAAAAGGCTTGTTTCAGCGCTGATAAAACACAGGCTTAAAAGCTCAAACTGAGAAAATACACAAAAGTAGTCAAAATAAACAGATTATCCCAAATAGATATGAAATAGAGATAAGATGCACAATTCAACAGAGGCAACATCAAATATGGAGATGCTGGGAATTGAACCCATGCAGGATCTCATATACGCACTCTACCGCCGAGCTATGTCCCCGAGGCACCGCCGATGTTTTCACCACGGTACTTTTTATCTTCTGTCTGCAGTCACAGCAGGGTTCATTTTGGGCTCGCGCATTGATCTTAAATGACGTATCGCACTAAAAAGGAGAAAACAAGCCCTCTGGATTTGCATCCTTCCAAGAAGTTCTGCCACAAGGGAACAGATGATGGGAAACTGCTCTGGAGTGGTTTGAGGACAACTTGTGACAAGAGGTTACCGAAAATTACCCAAAAGGGTGATTCCGTTCTTTTCAAATCTTACTTGAACATGTGTCCACGCTAAAAAATGTGATTTACACCGTCCACATGGCAATCTGGATCATTATCATCAAAAGGTTCTAAAGTGTTCTTTGTGTCTTTATACAACCAACCATGAAAAGTAAAAGTTAATCGGAGAAAATTTAATATCCGTCTCGAACTTTTCGAGTTATCAGGGGAACATTTGCAAGATGATGGAATCTCTGCTTTATAGTAATATCAGTGGATGAAGAGGGCAATAACCTTATCTTCACCATCAGTGGCTTGTCTGCAGCTTTGCAATATATTTGGAAACCAGAAGTAATATATAATCATGGCGACATTCATTTCCCCTGGATAAAGTCGAGGCCGCTGCCGAACGACGTAAAGCTGAAAGACAGGCAGTATAGTAGTGAGAAAGAAGACAGAACGAGAATTAACAGGCTGTTTTCATAATCCATGAAAAATTAAAATGAAATGTGGAAAGAAAAACTGCTCTGCCAAAAAGCAAACTTTTTTCTATTATTGAAAACAAATGATGGCAAAAAAAAGCAAAGATAAAAGGTGTTTTTTGTTTTGTTTTTTCTTCATTTTCTAAGAACCCAATTAACTAGAACTGTTACAGATTCAATGTGTGAATCCAGAGAGAGAGAGAGAGAGAGAGCGAGAGAGCCCTCTGCCAGCGCCTCCTGGAACTGAAGGA
Organism: Brachionichthys hirsutus; assembly: GCF_040956055.1. Classification (NCBI taxonomy): domain Eukaryota; kingdom Metazoa; phylum Chordata; class Actinopteri; order Lophiiformes; family Brachionichthyidae; genus Brachionichthys; species Brachionichthys hirsutus. Next base: position 3,496,695 of record NC_090919.1, read on the forward strand.
TCGAACGGAGCAAATCGAATTTCAAATCAAGCAGAAGATCACATAAACAACAAAGAGCAACCATTATACTGCGGGGATCATGATTAAACCGGCCGATAACAGCTTGCCATAAGATAGACCGATTATCCTCAACATTGGGGTAACATAAACACATTTAGTCTTAACTAAGTTTGATAAATAGTGCCCTTGCTTTTCTTGTTTTGCTTTGGCAACTGTGCGGCAGTGGTGCGCCATGCTTTCACTGTGTGTGCGTGGGTGTGGGTGTGGGTGTGTGTGTGTGTGTGTGTGTGTGAGAGAGAGAGAGAGAGAGAGAGAGAGAGAGAGAGAGAGAGAGAGAGAGAGAGAGAGAGAGAGAGAGAGAGAGAGAGAGAGAATTCCTCCACAGTTCCAAGGCGACGAAGAGGTTAAGCCAACCCCTCTTTACTGCGCTCGTTCTCGGTTGCAGCTCGGTCCTGCGCTGCAGCTCCGATCCAACTTTTACGCAGCAGACATGGCCCCGCCGAAGCTTTAGCCCTCAGTTCGTCTTTGTCTCCCACCCTGATCTTCGACGCTGCTTTTTGGCCCGCGGACGCGCGTGCATGGGGCTCTAATTGCGCCGCGCTAATTATCGCTCGAATCCGTGGAAGCTCCATTTGCCGCTCCGCTCCCCCTCCCTCGGTTCGGCTTGGTGCGCCCCTGCGTCGGGGAATGCCATGGCCACTCCGAGCGCTCAGCAGCAGCAGCAGCAGCAGCAGGATTACTTCAGGTCGGTGAGCAGCGAGTCCACCACATACATGATGGTTCCGGCCGGCGCGCAGAGCGGGAAGGGGCGCCGGGAGCCGCCGTCCAAGATGTGGCTGGCGATGGTGGTGATCGTCGTGGTGGTGCTGCAGATCGCCTCCACCACGGGGCTCTTCCTCTACCTGAACATGTCCATATCACAGGTAAGGAGTTTTGGGTGTGCGCTTCTGTGAAAATGAAGCCTGAAGGAAAAAGTCGCTGTTTGCGCACTTCTTCTTTTTTTTTTTTTTATAGTTTCATCGTCCACGCCAAGCGGTCGCAGGATTTTTAAACTCTTCTCTTGCAGCGGTGCTGGGTTAAACACAATATAGAGCCACAGTCTACCTGGTGGAATGCAGGAGGAGACGGATTATTCTAAAATGCGTCTCAATTAGAGGGGGAAGCGCTGTGTTTCTGCGATTGGTGCGTTTGGACAGCTCGTGCCTGTTGGAACTTGTATTCCCCAAAATCTTCCCAACATATTGTCGTAAAATAAACATGGAAGGAACATTTAAAGCCACGAGAAGCAGAGCGTTTTAATCGGGCTGCAGATGTTTCCAGAGGAGAAACGGACAGCTCCATTGTATTATTAGTTGCACTGTTAAATGTTTAACGTCTCTGCACCAGCTGAGGTTTGAACTCATGTTTACAAGCTGTGAGAGGAGCACTAATCTCCTTCCTCCTCCTCCTCCCTCTGTTCGGATTTGATCTGCAATCTACAAACATTCAGAGTTAAAGACTGCATGTTATCCTGGAATATTTGACCTGCAGAGAGAGCGAGAGAGAGAGAGAGAGAGAGGGAAATGAGAGTACTGCTCTTCTGAGACGGTGTGTGTGATGCATGGCTCCCAGCGAGGGACCAGTTAAACCAGTAACACCGCTCTGCTGCAGCTCGTCTCTTCTCCTCTGCGGCGCACGCCTCATATTTCCTCCCCATCGCGTGTAAACTCTCTTAACGGCCTTTATTTGACAGTGACCGAGGAGGACAGAGAGGACTGATCGGTCCCAAAGCCAAACTGAGGTGATGAGCAGCGTTGCCGTTGGCAACCAGAAGAGCAGATGTGGTCCCTGCACTATTAAATAGGCAAAACTTTTAGCCTCACCCTCTTGGAATGCATAAGGCGGTGGGGCTGTAAAAATGCACCCCCCCCCCCCCCATTTCCATTTAAGGAAGAAAAAAAAAGCCATTCTAAACAGTTTGATAATTTGCATGCGGAACTTTATAGCTCCTGGTTTTATCTGAAATTGAGTGAGCCAGAGTGCCGGACAAATACTCACATATTGTATTTTGCTGGTTTGTTAATTAAGCATTTTAAATAAGGTATTCATTTTCGGAAAAGTGACATCCCACGTATCATATAGAGCTGAAAATGTGTCAAAACAAAACGAGGACTTCCTGTAAACACATTTTGAGTTATAACGTAACCAATTACAAACGCCTTAAACGGCAGAACACGTCACGAAAGGCAAGTTCTTGCGATAAATAATATGCAACCGCTTTAAAAGATTGTTTGGTTGCTCAGTGAGCATCGAAATGCATGCATTTACTTCTACGTTACCTCACTGGGTCGTTCTTTTTTTTTTTTTTTTTTTTTAATGTGCGAGGTAGCAGGAAATCGCCATAAGGAATAGTTCGGAGCCCAAACTCGGATAGAGACCAAATGAAAAACAGGGCGCTTTAAATCTCAGTCATCGGGAATCCCCTGCTTCTCATGCGAAGGTCAGTTATTTTTAATCTGGAAACAGGCCTGTCTTTGAATCACATGCAGTTACATCCCAGTGCCAGTCTGCTCGAGACAAAAGGCTTGGAGAGGAAGAGGAAGAAAAGAGGAACGCTGCACATTTGTGGCATTTCATGCACAAAGACATATATTCCCGTATGTCCAGGATCATCTACTAAAGTCATTAGTCGGGAGGCAGGAGAAGAAGAAGAGGTCGATTCTAATGCTAATGATAATAGTCATAAGGGTTTTGGTAATAATAATAATGAACTTTAATTATGAAAAATAATAGTATATGATGATTGATTTTTGAGGGTTATTTTTCCAAGCAACAGTTTTGAGCAGTTTTGTTCATTTTGATTAGATTCTGTTCTGTTTATCTGACATCCTGAGCCGTGTTGTTGTTTTTTCCAAACATTTTATCCACCAAATAGTTGATTTAAACATTTATAAAAATATATATAATACTTGAAATGCTAATTAAAGCAGTAAAAAAAATTTTTTTTTATAATTACAATTTTAAGTTGCACTTAGAAATCCAGAGATGTCTTGTTCTTCTGCTTTGCTTGTTCTGTTTGGATACGATTATTTTCCTTCTGGCCAGAAACGAATCGTTCTGTTATGTTTTGCAGCTTTTAATTGCTTACGTTTTCAATCTGCTTTTTAAATCTCGCCATCAGATATGATCTTCCTATATTAAATAATATATTGAAATAATGTCATTTTTGTTTTCTCATCTCTGCGAATGACAAAGCGGACGGCGGCAGGAAACCATATCAGCCATATGGCTGCGCACATTGCTCTGTGATCTGCGATCAAGCAGATCAAAAGATCAGATGTGTAGGTTGCAGGATTATTATAGAATCTGTATCGGCCTTTCATCTGTCCATATATGGAGGCTGGGACGGACCACACATCGGCATTATCGGAGTTTTTCATGTAATTTACCATCAATAGATTGACTTTGGAAATTGTGTGTGTGTGTGTGTGTGTGTGTTTGCTCTTTGGCATTCCATTCCTTACACTTCACTGCTCCACTTTATTATTGTTTGGGTTCACTGATAGGCTCTGACTCAGCCTTACATGCAACAATGCACTGCGTGTGTGTGTGTGTGTGTGTGGTCTTGTCCACCCAGAGGAGAGCTGATTTTTTTCAGAGTTTAATCCACTGTTTCTTCCCGTCTCCATCAGTGCGTGTATTATTTGATCTTTTATCGTGGTGACAATGGCCTTATTTTTGAGAACATAAGCCGTGACTTTTCTTCTTTCCGCCTGCTTTTTGTCAGGGACGCGACTCCAGAAATCTTGGCGAACACATCAAACCAAACACAACATGCGTTTCCTTCTAGCATTTCAGGATTGTTTCAACGCCGACTGTGCGTCGAGTGTGGACAACTTGTAAATAGAGTAGCTTTGATATTACCGGTAGTTCTTATATGGCCAGCAAATTTCGCAAACACACAATTTAGAAATTGTGTTTTTGAAAAGGAGCGAGGGCTGGAAGTCCATCTCGTAAACTGTGTACGCTCGGATAGAGTCTCCCACGCAGGGATGACAAACGCAAATGATGAGTTTTATTTTTTACATCTCCATGGAAACAATTTGATGTTGAATGTGCCATCAGAAGCGTTCATTTCTAGTTCATCCTCGTGAGGGTGGGGTCGGGGGCATCTCCTCTTGGCTCTTGATTTGTTAGTGGGTCGGGTAAGAGTGGACTCCCTGCCGTGTATGGAGTGGGTTCAGCTGCGGTATTACACGAATGCATGCTTTTCTTTAGCATGCGTGGCGGTAGATTAAATTATTTCACCTGGATTAAGTAAACGCCATTTAGCTCTCCGGTTTCCAGCGAGGGTTTAAATCTGGCCGGGGGTCTGTTGATGCGTAGCAGCTCCTTTTCGTTTTGGTTACTACTGACAGAAAGGGTTTGCATTAGGGACGTCCCGATCCGATCGCGTCCTTGCAGACTCGATCGGAATCGTGTGCCATGTGAAATTGAGGTGCTGTTCGTTTTATTTAAAATATTCGTATTTAATATTTCCTGTTGCACAAGTCCAAAGTGGATAAGTATTTTATTTATTACGTGAATCTTCGAGCTACGCCAAATAATTCCTATGTTTAAGAGTTAAATGTTGAAATTAGATGAATAGAATAAAACTCGTTATTTTTTTATTTTTTTTATGTATTATAGAAGTATCGGATCGGGACTCGGTATCGGTTCAAAATCAAATTACTCGGACTCGGGAAGGGGACCCTGATCAGGACATCCCTAGTTTGCATGTCGTATAATATATTTTTTAAAACCCATCTGTCGGATACCGGATCGTCTGAAAGCTCCACGCAGAACCGAGCCCGTCTTACCGACGGCGAAGACTCTGGTAACTGGTCAAAACCCGTTTGCGTCCTTCTAATGTCCTTTTTCATTCACTGGCACCTCGAACTGTTTCTCATTAGAACCTTCATGTGTGGCCTCAGCCGTCGCTGTCAAAGACTTCCTCTGATGCAACCTCCTGGAGAGGAGTGGAGAGAACCTGACGTTTACACAGCCCACACGGGATCAGGTAGAAATCGTTTGATCCTCTGTGGATTATTGAGTCGTCTTCCTCTGGTTCACTTCAGCACGATTGAAACCGAAAGGTTTTGGGGAGAAACAGACTCTTCAACAAGTGGACTGAATTGAAATATAACCGCGCCCATTGGAAACAAGAGCTGAGGTGCAGTCTGATGCTTTTGTTGTCCTGGTATCGGTTCATTTTTATTTTTCTTTGCTTTTCTGCTTTTGTTGTTTAGTTCCATGCGGTTGTTGCTCGCTCCCCATCCATCTGTTTTCAACAGCGTAGTCGCATCTTCCTAATATGCCACACATTTTCTATAGGGGCTAGAAAAGCGTGCACCCCCAGGAACGCCTGCACCCAATCATGTAGTAAACACTTTTAGACACATTGGAACTTTTAATTCCAGCTGACATTCGCCTGTCATCGGGGTTCTAAGGATTAACTCAATTGTTCCAGCGACGCGGCATCGTTGTCTTCAGTCACAGATTATTATTTTTTTTCTCAGATGTGACGCACAGCACATCTGACAAAAATCGCTCCAACACTGTTCTGAGGCATCTCGTGAGAAGTCGGCAATAGAATTGTATTTTTTCCATCATGAATTTCCCTGTATACTGCAGAACGGCGTCGGTGAATCAGGGCCACGTTGAGAGAGAAAAAGGATTTCATAAATATAATCACATAACGGGGGAATATTATGAGAATAAAATCTGTAAATATGACAGAAATACTCCTAAAGTTAAAAATCACCAGTGTGTAAATGTGGAACATTCATCAGGATGCATCTCGATGCTCGTTGTCACATTAACGCCATTTTATTGAGGGCACTACGGTTTCGTAATTAACTCGGTCTGTTCGGAACCACACAGCAAATGTTTTGCATTGATTCACTGTTAAAGAGTTTCTCATTTCAGTTGGGGGGGGGGAAACAAGATTTATGAAGTTTAAAAAAGAAGATGGGCCCGATATATTTGTTTTTCAATCCAATTTATTTTGAAAAGATTCTGAATTAAATCAATAAAAACAAAACATTTTGGAAATAAATACAATTTTGATAAATGACAGACAAATGTATAATATGGCCATTAAATTGTAAAAGGCAATATTATTATGAAATAAATTTGTATTGTTCTTTGATATCTAATTATTATTATGTCATAATTAAATATTTCATAATGATTATTATACACCCTCGTCTTACTTAACTTTATTCTCATGACAAACAAATAAGCAACTAGTGTCCTTCTGTTATTTAATTGTTCTTTTAATTCAGTTTTTTTTTTAAAGCAACCCACATTTAATTCTGAAAGTATTTGGATGTGATTCTTACAAATACTTTTTTTGTTGTTGTTGTTTTTTATGCAGCCCTCGGGTGTGTTGGACACAAACAAAAGCTTGTAAACTAATCACATGCTTCACTGCAAATGTTTTGATGTAATTAAAAGTCACCAATATAAACCTCCCAGGCCACGTTCTGCTGCCAAGGTACACAACCCTCCCTCTCTCTCCCGTCTCCCTCTCCTTCCCTCCCTCTCTTTCCCCTCCTTTTCACCTCCTGTCTACCCCGCAGTCTCCTGCTTGTTGTGGTCAAAGTCCACGGTAGAGAATCGAGTTACAATTTTTTTATGGCTCCAAATGTATATGGAGTGACACAAGCAGTTTTTTTCTTCTTTTGTGTAGACGTTAAGAAGAGAAAAGAGTCTTAAATATGCATGTTGGCAAACACGTGGTCAATTTGGGGGGGGGTCTGTAACACAGGTTTTTCTGATGTGCACAAATATGACATAATTCAAACCAACTCTTGAAATGCACACACATGAAAAATACTTACATGTGTATTGGAAGACTCGCTGCAACACAGCCGTGTTCCTTTGCACAGATCTCAATGTGCCTGTTTTCATGGCCGGGACATTTGGATGAGGATGAAAAGGATGGCAACGATCGTAGGAAGGAGATTGGTCATGGACGCTAATGAAGGAGAACATAAAGGGGTCAGCAAGAGAAGAATTTAGAAATTCCATTATGGTGATGCCATGACGCCGCCCTTCTCTTCTCATGGTAAAAAAAAAAAAAAGGTTGTCTAAACTAAGTTTAAACAGTGACAAAACCGTTGTCACAGATTTTAGAAATGTCTTATAGGTACAAATTGTTCTAAATAATAATAATAATAAAACAGAATATTGAACAAGATGTCATCTGGGCCGCACACCAGAGATGGCTGCAGACCAAGCCACATTTTAAATGCTCTGCCCTTCCTCCGTCGCTTTGAACAACATCTTCGGGGTTCGTCATGACAACAACGGGTCTGTAGCTGGGAGCCGTGTGCCGAGCCGACAAACACAGACATGGCAAAACGCAAGACGCAAACATATTCAAATATTGTACAACAACAACAAAGGACAGAGGATTTTCTGACCTTTGATATTCATGCAAAGCTAAGCTGTCATGCTACTAATGCACAAACGTTGGCTTTCCATCAACTTCATTTAAAGTCAGTCAATTTTAGAATTATAAAATATATTTAATAGCTATATATATGTTTGATTTTTACATTGATTGGAAGGAGTCATTTTAAAGATGCCGATCGTAATTTACCAGATAGAAATGAATTACATTATATTTATGGGGTTGGTGTAAAACTCTATTATGTCTTCTACATCGATATCCTCTCTCTTGAAGACTTCATGCACAGAACTGATAACATCAGGCTCATCTAAACAAGTCAGAGGACGCACTACAAACACACCTCCCTGCTTGGCACGATTCCTATGTTGGAATGCTTATGAGGAAGTGGCTTCAGCTGTGTGCGCGCATGTGTGTGTGTGTGTGTGTGTTTACAGCCTTGTTGCTCAGTCAACAAGGCTGTAAAGCCTTGATAAATGGTGCAGTCTTGATTTGAGGGGACTTTAAATCTCACTAAATTTCTGCTGCAGTCCTCCGAGCTCTAAAAGTTCTACACCTGGCTGCAATAGGATGTTATCAACCTTTTAGAGCTGCAGCATCAGCGTAATTTCATATCGGCCTTTGATTTATTGTGAAATTATATTTTTCAGCTGTTGATAGTAATAAAATAAGAAGAACAGATGTGCAATTTTCACTGATTACTGCCCCGATGACACGCTCATATAAAACATCGTAGAGCTTCAAAGACCTGTACGATGAGAAAGAACATTGTGACTCCACGGTAAAAAAAATAATCCCATGAAGATTGCCTCAGTTCTTTAACATCTGATTTGCAAATGTGGATGAGATCATTTAGACCGGAGGCTGCAGCTATCAGGGAAAGTTGGATTTGTGTTGAATGTGGAAAAGTAATTTGAATCTGTTAGATTTTGCATCATAGATTAAAACACTTAATCTGCAGATCAATGAAATGATGGTCGGTTGCATGCGACGCAGGAGTTTGGTGGTCGACTCTATTGCCTTCATTCATTTAGCACAATCTTGGGAATATTTGATAAAGGATGAAATTAAGAAAATAACTCCAGTCTTGGAATTTTGAGTGTAAAATATAAATTGAAACTGAAGACTTTTTTTTTTTTAACACTGATAACACGTGCATGGGTTTGTTTTTAAGACGATTTGCCGGTGGTCGATTGGATTGAAAGTTCTCAGTTGGTCTAAGCCGGGGATCTGTCTCTGCGAATGGGCAGACATCTCTGTCCTGGCACAGAAAAAGGAGGGTTTGTTTGTGTTAGCCAAAAAGTCTGTCTGCTCTTACTACACACACACACACACCAGCGTTTTCCTAAATTAACTTTCCTATCTCTCATCTCACCCGTCATGTCCACGTGTCACTAAATGCTTTTTGTATCTCCGAACGACACTAATTTTCGCCTTTGTTTACTAACGCAACACGACTTGCTTGCATGATTCTTTCACTTGACAACGGCGAATGAAGGAATGGATCAGCGACAAGGATCTGGCTTTGGAAACCCTTATTCAGAAAAGCTCTGAATAAGGGTTGTTGTTTTTTGGGGTCAGCTTTGTTTGCGGGCAATGAGAACGGTGGGGGAAAGCAGATGTTGGCGAGATTTCAGATGTAGCTTTGGATGAAAAAAAATCATAAAATATTTTTTATGTGTCAGGAAGTGTTCGCATTTTCAAAGAAGTCCTTATTGGCCTTCATATTTTTAATTTTTTTTCAATGCCAGTCCTTTGATTAAACCAATAAAAAACTAAAAAATGTCCCCTCATGTTTTACAACTTTTCTGTCCACAATGTGATACAAATAACAAAGCATGGATATAATAACAGCTATGATGAGAACTTTGAGCGAGCGTTGGCAGTATCTCTCTGAGCATACACACCAAATCTAAAATGTGTTTCAGTTCCACCGTCTTCTTCTGGATATTGGTTGTGTGCTGTCGAGATGTAGAAAGTGAAGTCTAGAAATAACATTGCTTGCTTAATTACTATTTTGTCTCATTCATGGTTGAATCTGGAGCAAGTAGACTCAAATTTGAGGTTTGAAGACGTTCCACATCTCATCCAAGCGGGCGTCTTCACTTCTAGCTGACTGCTGCAAAGACTTAAAAGTGCCTAGACTCCCCAGGAGACAGTTAACACATTGAGAGTCTTTAGCCTGTTTAAAAACAGAGGTTAGAAGAGCAGAACACCCCCTATTGGGCCCCAGTGGAAGTAGCAATAGGTATTCACTCAAAGGTCCGTAGATGCAGAAAATAGCTTTTGTTTTTCTTTGCTAAGCTTGGGAGCAAAACACCAGCAAATTTTTGCTCTCCTCTCAGAATTCTAAGACGCCTAAAAATAGGTCCAGGCGTTGACATTAAAATGACCTCTCCGCTGCTCCAAAAGCTCACTCCCTTTGTTTTTCCCTTTCTTTTGGGGGCGTCTTGACCCCAACAAAGACACAGATCTCAGCGAAAATGTGCACCCAGTGCAATAACATCTAACACCCCCCCCCCCCCCCTCGTGAATCATACTTCCTCACCACCTCGACACAAAAACACATTCACAGACCCACTTGCCCACCCATGTTGCAACTGCCCAGCCACAGGCGCCCAGAGAACCCCCAAAGCAGAATGATGAACCAGACTGACCAGAGTGTTCTTTGAAATGGTCAAAGTGGCATTTTTTTTTTCTTCCTACATTTAATTCAATCACACAATCACCCAATGGTGGAAGCTATAATCATGTTTGAAGTCATAATCGCATAAAGGAGACTTGTAAAATGGGGTTAAAAACCAGTTGTTTAGTCTCTCACAGTTACATCTGAAGTAAATTTCATTTAGTTCAAAATCGCTCACAGAGACGTCAAAGGAAATCCCGCCGTTTGCTTAACGCTCTACCTACGGATGGCGAGGGCGCTCCCGGCATCAAAGCCAGTCTCTTCGACCCGAGCACCGGCGCCGGTGCTACGGCCGTAGATAACGGGTTAATATGGATTTGCCAGCATGCAGACGTCATTTTGTTGGGGTCTGGACAAATTGTGTCAACAGCCTCAAATGGTAATTCAGGTGTCCCTGAATTGCAACCCCAGGCATGCCCAGGATAGATGAGATGTAAGATCCTTCCAGGTGTTAAGTGTCTCTAGACCACACACAAGCCACTCCAGGGGTGGACTGGAACTGGGGGTGAGACCATCCACTTGTCTGACCCACAAGAAACTGATATTTGTGGGATATTTGTGTCTTTTGAATCATCTTCCCATGCCCTCCCAGGAGAATGGTGCCAACACCCTCACGTCCCGTCCCGTTTTACGCGGCAACTCAACAAATGACTTTCTGCCTGGAGGACTTACAAGAATGCTCGCTATGCGTTTGTGTCTAAGTCAACAACAAATGCTTTCAATTCGGACCAGGAGAAGACAACCGATAGATAAGACGGAGATTTTGACTGGAAATGTTTTCTTGACACCAGGCTGGGCATCTTGTTATGGCTGTCGTTCGACCCGCTGGGGGGGTTAACGTCTTCGTTTTGTTTCCTGTCAACATATGTCATTCCTTACTTTAGTTTTTATAATCAGCTATTTCAGCAGACCAATCATCTGGATCCAACTCATTTTTGCTGTTGTGCAATCCCCCCCCCCCCCCACACACACACACACACGCACACGCACCCATCTCTGTTTCGTCAGCTCATTTTAGTTCTGAGCGTGTCTCTCAGCATGTGAGCACAGGTGAATTAGATGAGTCGGAAAGTCCTGACCTGCGCCTGCTCTTTTCCCATCCTTCTTTTTTCCTCTTATATGAAGCCAGATGACAAGAACCAACCATTTAGAAGGAAAGGAAAGGTTTATTATGACTCTTAATGTCTAGATACTTCTAACACAGCTTTGATTCCTGTAAACATTTACAATCAACTCTGAGATAACTGCAGACAGAACTAATCTACCGTAGTCTTTTCGATTTATTTCCCTTGAACAAGGAATAAGGAAGTTAAGCAGAGAGAATGAAATTACCGGAATATCACCAATCAAGTCCCGCCCTCCTTTTGTGTGTCTTAAAACTTTATTTAAAGTGGAAGGAATCCAAAGCAACTAAATTGACAAAGGGAGGTCATAAGTTCCACATGCAATAACTGGGAGTGGAACTCCGCTGGCTTCCAGTGGGGTTGCGTGCACAAACTCTGCACAAATGCATGCACGAAACGAGCACGCATAAACCAAGCAAGGTTTGTGCACAGACTGGCATCACATTAATCAATAGCCTGCATACACAAAGCAAACATCAGTTATATATTGTCTTACCCTCAGAGTTCACTCTTTGCACAAAGGAGAAGAAGGAAGTCTCGCCTTGCCAGAAACATCATGAATGCCATCTAAACAGAAGCAGATAATCTGTCGGATTGTAGAATGGATTGAATGAGAACGCATTTGTATTTGTATAGAAGAACCGTGTGAAAAAAAGGGGCGTTCTTTTAAAAATTAATTCCCCTAATGGTAAATAAAACATAAGTATTTTTAAATTTCATTTCATTTTAGCAATAAATTTATAAACATGTATAGAAAGACTTGTGCTCTCGAGAACCAACACATCGCAGTTAATCCACTATACATTTAAAACACAAATTCCCCACCCGTCATTGGTACATAAAGATAAACATAAATATCCTCGGAGAAAGTCATTCAATCTTTATGGGCCGGACACTGTTGATTTCATTACGTGGGCGCCAAATCCCCTGGATTACAGTGTTTATAGTGGATTATTTTAATTTAGCTGTTCTACAGTAAGAAAGAGGGCTACAACAAAGCAAATAGACAAGACAAAGTACTTTTGAGTAGTATCCATTTTTGAACTACATCCAGAGGAGGGTAATTTATTGAAAATATTTTGGTTTGCTTCAAGTTATGATTTATGAATGTTTGGCCTTGATGAATTTTTACATTTGTTATCCAATTGTTTCCAAACATCTTTCCCAACATCTGCAACTTCAAACATTTATCCCCGACGAGGGCTTCTTCTCCCGCCACATACTTTTAAAGTTGCGTTTCAAGCTACCCTAATGACACTTAATCTTTTGATTGTGTGTAGTTATTTAAAATTACAATTTCTCCAAAACAGTCTTCTGGGCTCGTTTCAGGAAAAGTCTTTTTTTTTAGAACATCTACAAATCAAAATTCACCATGAAAGAAATTCAGCATTGGTCAGATTCTAGTCAAGGGAGAACAAGTTTGATATTAATGTTTACGAACATTTTGCATAAGACCATTTACTTCTAAGATGCATAAAGATGTGTTTGACATCGGTTTGACTCTTCGTGACCTTACATTTGAATTACTTATTTTTATTCCCACATTTTGTATAGTATTTGTGATCATTTTTTGTCCAGAACATTTCGAATATTAAATGGTTCTGCCTTTTCACATTAACTTTTAAAATTTCCTTTAAGATGTCCTACATATTTTCCAGATTTTGTTATTTCCATGGAAATGTGCTTTTAGTCTGAAGGGTAGCGATCTGTCAAACTATACATTACGTTTGTCCAGATTGACACAAATATTAACCATGATAAGTAATTGTGCCTTTTGATTTTTATTTTTGAATTTTGCTGAGAAATTGAAAGTGAAACATTAGAAGACGTTTCCACCTTTGACCAATTACTGCCTTCAACAACAAGGCGAAGTCCAATTGAGGCCCCAGGACCGGGTGAGCTAATTGTTAGCAGCATGGCTAACTGGGTTAACTCTCAAACAAAGCAAGATGTAAAATATGAAAGCCATTTATATAATAAGAGATCAAATATTACCGTCTCTGGATTCTGGCGTGTCGAGCTCCATCCTGCAGCCACAGTTAGCGGTCAGGCTGGGCCCATGCGTTCATCAGTGAACTATGTGAATCTCTAATGGGTCAGACAAAAAAAAGCAAAACATATTTAAATAAAAAACAATAATTCTCCATGAAGCATGGTTTTAAAAAAGAATGTGAAGTTATAAAGTTGTGTTTTCGTAGAGTGATAAGGTCCAGGCCCGAAAACACTCCCATGCTTCGAGCGTGAAATCAGAAGGTAGCTCTGCGCTGTAGATCTTTTCCTTACTAGAACTTTATCAGATCAAATATTATTGTGCCAATCTGTGCTTCTTATGCACCTAAAAGCCTCCACGTATCGGTTCAATATCGCATAAGACCACTTCCTGTTTAAACAGGCAGAAAACACAATCAGACTTTGGATATAAAAACACAAAGACATTGATTTTCTTTTGCATCAGATAAAGTCGGTTTTTATTAGACCCACAGCTTGCGGATATTTCTTAGGCTGATGGTCATCTGTTATTTTGCCTTAAGATAATTTATGTTGGGCTTTTCCACTGAAACAAACCATTGTCATCCTGTGAGGCGGGGTCAGAATCGCAGCTGCATGAATGCATGTTTTTGTTCCCAACCCGTTCGTGATTTGGCTCCAAATTTCCAACTGCTGCGCTGAAAGACGTTCTGGGTTACAAAAAACTTGCATCGTGGCGTGGACTCGAAATTGAAATTGAATGCAGACTCAAATTTGTACCGAGCCATTGAGTCATGGTCATTATGGTTGTTTAGCAGACAGACTGAAGCCCTGATGAAAGGAAGAACCGGAAAAAAACAGACACACCAACCTGCATCCATTAAGGATGGAACAACTTATACACACTTCAAAGCCAACACATAATCAAGGGCTGCTTTTGCCAATTATTCTGATGATTAAACCAAATAAGAAGTATGGAATGATCAGGAACACTTATAAAAGAGGGGAAAAAGACAGGAAGTGTGGAAAAAAATTATTTGTTAATCATGTTTATCTTAGAAGACAAAAGTGGGGAAAAAACTGCTTTGGACAATTTTCCACCAAATATCCACATGCAAAGGTTTCATTTTAACAGGTTCTTTGTTAGTTGTTGGGTTAGTGGGAAAGTCCTTCCTCTCAAAGACGCCCAGCACATAAATAAGATTTCATGAAAGGAAACAATAAGTCAGTGTGGGAGAGGCTTTTATTGCCTATTGCAAAAGAGGAACCCTGATCATGGCCTGTTTCGCTCCCAAAATGTTTGGCTTCAACTTACTTTACTGCATTGCGTAGCTCGGACACATGATCACATGTCCCAGACAGACGAGCCAAAACCAAAGTAACCCCCGCCCCCCAACAAACACGTCTACAACCGGCGACAACAGAAGGCTGTTAGTGGGTTTTATTACCTATTTGTGTTTCTTGTTCAGATGCTTTTACGGCATCTACCCGCCGAGTTGACGATGACCACCGCAAACGGGCCAATCAATTGATAGTAAAGGCGGAGCCAGCTCGTATTATTCCACTGCATCAAAAACAAACCAATACTTTTGTCCTTAGGCATTTCCTAGGTGAAGAACTTCCAGATTGTGAGTGATTTATTGATTTATTTTTTACACAACAGCCTGGCAATGATTTACATTCACAGCCATAAGGATTCTTTTTTTTTTTTTTTTTGGCTGGGCGTTAAACAGCAGGCTGTAAATCAACATGGCTCCACTGCCGTGCGTTCGTTATGCAACTCACTTTATGAACTCGTTGTATGTCCCTGCCTCTGTGTTTGGGTAAAGTTATTTATGTGCAGCGCCACCATGAGCTGAGGTCTCAGCTGCTATTTCAACCCGCTATGCTTGTGCGTTCCATCACAAGAGGAGAGTGTTTACTGAAACACAGCCAAGCCTCCCTCGTCCGTTCCTTGTTTGCGTCTTACACACACACACACACACACACGCACTGATCCAGACCTCTGGCCTATTGGATTCTAGTTACGTGGCCACCTCCTCTTCCTAATCCCTTTAAATTAGAAGTTGGGACTGCCAAGGAACTCCCAGACAGCGCACGCACACACACACATACATACACGCACACAAAAAAATGTCGGCCAGTTTCCAAGTGGCCCTCTGAGATATTCTTTTCAGGGCTTGGTGTTCAGTGGGGGGGGCAGTCAAAAACACACACACACAGGGCCTTTCACATACACACTCAGTGGTGGGCCACACACACGTAGTACACAGGTGCACGCACAAACACACTTGCAGTCACACGGGGAGGGAACAGTGGAGCATTGTTCGATGCTTCCTGAGAGAGTCGGCTTCAGGATCACAGGAGCTCCATCAGCCCGGGACCCTTCCTCTCGCCCGTCTCTGGAGCCCAGTGATCCAGTTCGGTATGCGGAGCCACGAGAGACCGCATGTCTCCTGGCCGGGACAAAAGACGCATAGATCGCTCAAACATGTGTGGGCCTTGTTGTTTATTTCACTTTTTAGCAGTTTCAAACACAAACTACAAATCTGTCATGGGAAACCAAGTTTAATCAGATTACGGCACTAATTTATGCATGTGCTAATGGAGGGGATTTAAGAGGCATGTTTACGATGCACTCTGCTAGTAGTGCTTAGAACTTACTGCCAGTAAACCGTTTTTACTGAAGTTGCGTTCTCTTTTCAAATTTTACCGACATCATGTCTCTTTCTTTGTTTTTTCATTCTCTTTTCTTTGTCTTTTTTTTAAACAACAGCCCACACTCATCGGAAGACTATGTCCTCTTGTTTTAACGGCATCACAAGACAAGGAGCCGCCTCTAGCACTAATTAGCAAATGAAGGGTTGCTACATCAGGAACGAAATCTAATAGAAAATAAGTCCCTTTAGAGTTTGTCTTTTTAAAATCCTTTCATGTTGTCGTTTGAGATTTTTTTAACAACTTTGCAGCTGCTCGCGTTTGATTTGGTCGGATGGGAGTTTGACAATGTCACGTCTGATACTCAATAAACACCTGATTTAAAACAAAAATTAAAACGGAGAAAAGACGCTGACATTTCACCTGCTCAGACTGTGCAGGATATTACCTCACCTGAGAGAACCGTCCTTACAGACGCTCTCCTTTTCGTCTTCCTTCTCTCATCCATCCTAACAGAGCTAAATAAGACCTCATGTATAACCAACCAGGGTTTGTTTTTTGTTTTTTTGCATGTGTTAGCCTGTTTGGCTGCTAAACGGACCTGAAGAACTCATTGTTTATGAGGAGTCCAAGGGAAAATGCCGATGTCAGCTGTCTTGAGAGAGAGAGAGAGAAAAACGTCCCTCCGGGACGCACTAGACAGACGACAATTCTGCAGCGCCAGTGAAGGAATGCAAGGGATGAAACTGAAAAATAAAACCTTTTGCCTGGTAATTAATGCTCATTTAAGGGAATTAAAAGCTTTTGAACAAGTCCTTTTTTTGTGAAATAGGCTGACCCTGGTGAGATTCTTCAAATGTTGAATCACCGGGAAGGAACTTCTTCCTGAAGGGATAACTAACAACACAATTTCAGGATTTAGCTAAGTGAAGTCAGGACTTGGCAGAGAGGGGGCATTGTATTGTAAAGCGAGGGGGGGGGGGGGGTATCCTAATAGTTCAATGTAAAAGCCTTTGGCGCCGTTCCAGTTGCGTGCTCCCAGGTCACGGTAATGACGAGTCCTCCGAATCTGGGGCCTCAAATTAGCATCAGATCAGAGGAAAACGCACCAAACAATGGCTGGAACCAGGAGTAGAAAGGTGCTTGCTACTTTTTGTAAGCCGTCAAGCTTGTTGTGTTGCTTAAATCCAGAGGAAATAAAAGGATATTAAAGCCGTGATAATGTTTCTCCACATAGCTCGGCCTTTGGCCTCGTCTCCACGTACTAATGGGTCGGAAAGTTTCCCCCCGGATCTTGTTTTCAGCTTGGATCGGCGATGTGCACGCTCTTTATCTCCTCACTAACATGGATGAGACACTCCCTACCGGCCCTGACAAAGTTAATGGACGTGGGGATCTGCACACACACACACACACGGACCTGTGAATTCTAATCTTTTATTCTCATAGACCAAAGACCCAATTACAATCAATCATCCGGCCAGAACCATCGGCGCAGGGAGTGTGTTTTTGCCGGAGAAGGAAGGGCCACTTCCACTCCATTTGTTGCCGTGAACAAACTCAGGCCCACTCATGCACGTGTGAACCCCCCCATCACATTTGCTAGTTTAAGCTGTCATCACATGCCGCTCATTCTGGGGCAAAACACCACCGTCAGCAGTTTTTTGGAGCGATCGGTCCGGATTACACGCAGATGATATGTGATGACCCGCTCTGCTGCTTCTTCTTGCGTTTTTTTTACTTTCTGCTTTTTATGTCCCCATCTTTATTTAATTTGTATTACTTAATTTCATGGTTAAATTTGCATGCAAAAAGCAAAGCAAAAGTGTTTGTATTATTATAAGAAAAACAGTCCGACATTTGACAGACTGGTCCCCCCGTGACTAGGAAGGATTATAAAATGCTGCTTGACTCTTAATGTGTAAATAATAGTCAGTTTGTAAGTTGAATGGCTCTATAACATTCTGAAAGGGGCTAACATGCACATGAGATTTATCACTGATAAATCTGTACCTTTTATTTTGGTAAACCTTTGAACCAATTGCCTTTTTTTTTTTTTTTTGCTGTGGTTTTAAAAAAGAAACTCTTCCATCAACACTTAAAAATAAATTAAAAAGCAGCACATTTTAACCTTTGTCCAAAGTTGCGTTTTGATGGGAACAGGAGATCTAAAGCAAAACGGCATTTTTCAATCTTTAATCTTCAGTCCGTCTCCATTTTGCTTTTGTTAGACAGGATATAACCCAGAATCGGTTTCATTAAAAGACGTGAGTCATCCTTTTGCAGGACTGGGCAACATTCTGGGACTGTTTCAAAGTGGCTCCATTGTTTTGAGAAAGGAATACTTTGCTTTTGCCCCTAAGCCCCACATCTGTTCTGTTTGGAAAGGAAGGCGCAAGAGACATGAAGACAAAAGGAATTTGCTTCATTAGAAAATAGAGGCCAAGCGGAAAGAAATTAATTTAAAAAAAAAGAGGCTGCGAAGGAATGCAGCACCGTAGAATCACCTCATCAGCGCCTGGCGTGGAGTCGTTACCAGGGTTATCAGACCGTGACGCTTACGACCTCGCTGAGCGCGCCTAACTCAAAAGCCTGCGCTACATCAGCTCCTCTACGGAATTCAGTTCCCGAAGATGCTGCTTGGAATTGCATGAAAGCACAGCGTGGAGGAATTCCATATTGGTCCACAGAGGATCTGTTGCCTCGACTGTCCATTATTAGAAATGGTGCACGGGTGAACTGCTGTGTCTCTGTGTGTGTGTCTGTACATGAAATCAGTGTTTCATAAGGAGCTGTGAATGTTGCCGGAACGATCATATGACCTCCTTGGTGTATTTCCTTCCCTTCGTATCATTCCATAGCATCCGTTCTCTCCGCTCCGCCACGACAGCCGAGGAGCGCTGCATCCACGGTGAAAGCAACGGCTTTGCAAAAAGTGCTCAACTTTTCTCAACTTGGGGAAAGGAAATCAAATCAGAAACACGTGCAACAGGATGACTCACTGGGGCAAACCCTTGTTTCACTTAGCGCCCTGAATTAAAGCCATGCACGGGTGAAAGGCATGTTTACGTAAGCATGCAGCGCTGGGATATCGGTGTGGAACAGAATGAAGTAGCAGATTCTGGAATGTTTTTCCATGTTCTTTAACTTTGTTGAGTTTTTATCTCTGCAAAACAAAATGATAATTATCCTTTCAGAAAAAAGAGATTTTGATTGCAGTGACATAAATACCCCCCAAGGGTTGCCTTAATATACTGGTGGTGGTGGCGGCGGCCGATGACTGCTGCAACCGTCGAGGCTTTTTTCTTTTTCGCTTAATAGATTATTAACAACACAATTTGCGCTACATTGTCTTGTGCTACTTTCTTTTCTAGGTGCGTAGCCAGGGCGTCACGGAGGAGCTGAAGTGTCTGAGTCTGCTGAACGCCCTGGACAAGGACCAGGACATCCCCGACCAGCTGGCGCAGCTCTTCGGCGAGCCCTGCATCAAGCTGGCCGAAGGCATCAAAGCGTACATCTCCAAGGTGAGCGCACATTGTTAAAATTCAAATTCGGCATTCTTAAAACCACAGCATGCATTTAAGTTGAAACGGCTTTCCAAGTCGGGATATTGGATCGCGAACTCGCCGTTCCACGTTTCCCTTTCGTGTAAATTCTCGTGCGTAATTTCCCCACTCAGCATGTCATCCATACGAATTCTGTGCGGCACCATTGTTCGACTCACAATCCAGCACTCACGCGGGTCGGAGCCATTAACGCCGGCAGGCTTCCACGGCACAGCGTAACCACAACCTGCGCATTGTTTCACTCTGCTGCGCAGGAAATCACACTTATGCGTCCGTCATCCCATAAAACAGCATTGTTCTGGTGAATAAATGGCTCTTCTTTTTTTTTTTTTTTCTAATGGTAAACTGCCGCAGTGGCGTCGGAGGAAAACTCTCCAACTCGTTCACGTGAACAAAATGTTCCCAGTAAAGTTTTAACTGGGATCCAGGAAGCTAAGTAGGCAATTTGGTTTATTTGGTGTCTGTTTGCAACGGTTGGACTAAAAGCTGCTCGGCAGATTGTCATAAATCTTCCTGGAAGGTGTCGGGCACGATGGCCGGACAGGACTCATCAAGGTTTTGTGGTGAGCCGGTTGAAACTAGTCGACCCATTCCCTTGACATTTGATTGCAAGTGATCGCTTTTTTTTTTTTTAAAGGGAATCCTTGAGACGGCCGTTTAACTTTGGAAAAATTATTTACAGATGGTCATGAATCTTTTGTAAGAAAGGTGTCGGGAATTGGAACTGTTTGGGCGAGAGACAAAATGCTGACTCGTCTGGAACAGGAAAAAGGAATAGGAATAATTATTGGGAGAAGGAATTTGGACCGGTCGTAGAGGTTTGCGGTCTCCTCGAGCTTTTGTTTAAAACTACTGTCTGGATTAAATTAATTTTGCTAAAAAGAAACATTGAGTTTTGTTTTGATTTTATTTATTTATTTCAAAATAGAAAGCAGCAAATAATCCTCCGGTGATTCGTCCAAACAAGATTTCCAGACATAATCATTTCAATGCATTTAAAATATTTGTGTGAGAAAAGAGAAGAGGGGGAAATTAAATGTGCGGCTTCCAACACACACACACAATTGTGCCAGCTATTTAAATGATGTATATCCTAGCTTTTAACCCAAAATGAAGTGCGTGTCGGCTGACCCCGGGTGAAAGAGCAGATGGAGGGCGAGCTCAGAAACATCTGCAGAGGATTGGTGCAGAACTAAAACGCTGGCTGCCATCCGTCATCATAATGGGAAGCCCATCATCTCGGGAGCAACGGCCTCCAAATGAAGACGTATACACGTCCATATGCGTTGAATTACAAAAAACAAAAAAGAGGAGCTTCAGAGATGAAGGCGTTCTCATCCCGGATTGACATCTTTGCAATCTGTGGTAATACCAATATACATCCAGTCAAGGTGATGACGTCTTCCGCACCTGCGCAAGGCCTAATTTATGTCCTAAATCATGAAGACAAGTGTCCCCCTTGAAGCAACAAGTAAAGCACCGCGTCTCCCTATATTTGGGGCCTACATTTATGTTATCTAGATTTCTAGATTCCACAAACCTTTAGCAATTGGATCGACAAATGATATCATTATTAGTTTAGAAGTTATTCACAGAAAAGCACACAGCGGTTTCAAAAGTCAAAGCAATTTGGTTGTTTTCTTTATTCCCGGCATCGTTTCCGAGGTCGCGGCGACGACGGCGCGGGAATAATCAATCATCTGGAGCGTCTGAGCGTTTTCTGCCGCGGGGTTTCTTTTATGGGGTTTTTTTTTTTTCCAGCGCACGCATATTTACAGAAACACATTTGGCTGTGTTTCCACATGTTCGCTCGCTACTTGATTGAACCTGCTTGGACTTTATTAGTCAGCGAGTCGGAGCCTATGTGAACCCGAGCCAGACGAGCGCTCGCTCGCTCTGTCATAGTCAACCTGATCGTTGCAGTAAACGCACCGCGAGGGGGGACTTGACTGCTGGGCACGTGTGTTACTTGGCTCCGAAGCTGAGTGGACATTTATTCACATCTGAAAAATTTAAACAGGCTGTATTTATTTATTTATTTAATTTTTTTGCATATCAATTTCAGAGAAGGAAAAAGCCACCTCTATTGACGAATTCACAAAGACTCCTGAATCCTTTGTTCTTTGGACCGTGACTCCTCCTTCTAGGAAGACTTGTTGAAATCCGTCAGGTAGTTTTTTGTTTTTTCTGTACGAATAAACCAACCAACCAAGCAGACATTGGTAAAAACGTCTTCCTCGGCCGAGACAGTTACCTGTTGTCCCGGCCTGTCTGTCCCTCGCATCATGGTGTTTTGACCACGCGTCCTCCCATTCTGTGAGTCATTGCTGGATTTTGGTTTGCCGTTTTCCGGCAACGCTCACATGTCAGCATCGGGGCTTTCCGACCTACTCAGACGATTGTTCGTCAGTTTGATTTATTCCTCTTATGATGCCGCGTAATTCTAACAGATTTATTTTGTATCCTTCCCCATTTTGCATGGGAATAAACAAGCACTAAGGCTCCTAAAGGAAAACTGGGTGGCGCATATAAAATGATAATGATCTGACGTACAGACGCGTTTTTGCAGGCAACCAATAATCAATACCTCTGTGCAGCATGCCGAGTCTGCCGAGTCGGCGTTTGTTCACAGACGCGCGCAGCTGCTTTAACATTAGCCATGCGCACGCCCGCATCACGGTCAGAGAATCTGGGAAGCCGTGGCTCGTCACTCTTTCACACACACACCCACACCCAAACACAGACGGCCATACATCAGCCCACTCTCGCACGCCATTCACACAAGTCATCGTCCTCACAGACATCGCCGAGAGGACGTCTCCCACCTCACTCTAAATGCCTGGATGCTTACAGAAGTCTCGTCTCCCGCGCCTCCTGCAAACACGAGCCCGTCCTTTGTTTAAGTACCTTCAGTCCTTCTCAGAATGCATCCGTGGTTCTCGCTGTCTTTTTATGTCCACCCCCCCCCCCCCCCGCTCCAGCCCCATATGGTCTTTACTGGACGGGAACAGGAATGTCTAGTTTCCCTTCCAGTGTATTTAGGTCCAATTATTTTTCACTGAAGGTTCGCACATGTAGACACAGATCAGTGCCGAGCGTCATAAAAGTCACTCTCTGGCCCCGTCAGAGAGACAAACAACGCAACACGTTGCCATACGTCTAGCATTTTAGATTCTACACAGATGAATGCTGTAGCTTGATAGCAATAAAAAATATTAACTAGAAAAGCAGAGCACTCAGACCTCCACCAAGCAGCTCGTTCCCCCCCCCCCCCCCCCTCTTGATTGTGACCTGGATCGTCACCAGATGGTTCTTGGTATCTTTATACAACCAACCATGAAAAGCAAAATTGATGTGTATTTGTAAAGGTTTTTTTTTAATCCATAATTTTAAGCACACGCTTCATCCTCCTCCTTTTAGGACATGTTGCGTTCATATTATTATTATTTTTGACTTCGTTATTGTTATTTTGACTATTGTCATTGTTTTTGACTTTGTTAATAGCATGTTCGAAATAAAGCATTCAAATCAAAAATCAAATGGAAGCTCCATTGACTACAATGTTACCAAATAGGTACAAGCTGGGTCCG